>NC_053027.1:451119137-451130019 GCF_003073215.2 Triticum urartu
TGCCGGATCATAACACATAGTAGGTGAGTATAGACTTGCAAGATAGGACCAAGAACTCACATATATTCATGAAAACATAATAGGTTCAGATCTTAAATCACGGCACTCGTGCCCTAGTGACAAGCATTAAGCATAGCAAAGTCATAGCAACATCAATCTCAGAACATAATGGATACTAGGGATCAAACCCTAACAAAACTAGCTCGATTACATGATAAATCTCATCAAACCCATCACTGTCCAGCAAGCCTACGATGGAATTACTCACACACGGCGGTGAGCATCATGAAATTGGTGATGGAGGATGGTTGATGATGACGATGGCGACGAATACCCCTCTCCGGAGCCCCGAACGGACTCCAGATCAGCCCTCCGAGAGGTTTTAGGGCTTGGCGGCGGCTCCGTATCGTAAAACGCGATGATTTCTTCTCTCTGATTTTTCTCTCCGAAAGCAAATATATAGAGTTGGAGTTGGCGTCGGAGGGCATCCAGGGGGCCCACGAGGTAGGGGGGCGCGCCCTAGAGGGGGGGAGGCTCCCCCCACCCTCGTGGACAGGGTGTGGGCCTCCTGGTCTTCATCTTTGGCGAGGATTTTTTATTATTTTTTCTAAGATGTTCCGTGGAGTTTCAGGTCATTCCGAGAATATTTGTTTTCTGCACATAAAACAACACCATGGCAATTCTGCTGAAAACAGCGTCAGTCCGGGTTAGTTCCATTCAAATCATACAAGTTAGAGTCCAAAACAAGGGCAAAAGTGTTTGGAAAAGTAGATACGACGGAGACGTATCAGAGCCCCGGCCGCCGAACATAGGAGGACAGAAGAAATTTCCTCCCCAAGTGAAATGGTAAACATGATATACGCAACCCATATTCCCAAGCGGGAACGGAACCGTGCGCTGAGGGACGTCTATGCGATGGAGCCAGTCGCCCCAAAGTTCAACCCATGGTCTTCTTGTCCGATCACCTTCGATCCCAGGGACCACCCGACCAGTATGCGTCATGGCAGTTCTGCCGCATTGGTCCTTGACCCCATCATTGACGGATTTCACCTCACTCGAGTCCTTATGGGTACAGTGCACAAAATGGGTATAGACCCCTCGAGGATCAAACCCACCAAAACCACCTTTAAAGGTGTCATCCCAAGTGTAGAGGCCTGTTGCACGAGCTCAATAACACTAGAAGTAGTCTTCGGATCTCCGGACAACTTCCGAAGCGAGGAGTTAATCTTCGATATCGTCCCCTTCCGCAATGGCTATCATGCACTGCTCGGACGAACCGCATTTGCCAGATTAAATGCGGTACCACATTATGCATACCTCAAGCTCGAAATGCCAGGACCTCGCGGGGTTATAATAGTTAATGGAAACACAGAACGCTCGCTCCGCACAGAGGAGCACACTGCGGCCCTCGCAGCAGAAGCGCAAAGCAGCCTTATGAGGCAAACCGCCAATTCGGCGAAAAAGACCCCAGACACCTTCAAGCGAGTCCGAAGTACCCTGCAAGAGGATCGCCAGGCACGTTTAGAGCTTGCCTAGAAATTCGGTCTCCGTCCTAGTCCCAGTCAAGCGGCGAAATTTGCGCCACGTGTACCTAATTACGCACTCAAGATACCATGGGCATAGGCGGAGGCACGGCCATGGCACGGCCCACAATGCGGCTCAACCACTTCAGGACCCGTATACCCTTAACATTTTCTTCCTTTCAGGCCCCTATTCTCTGAAGGCCCTCTCCAATCGTCTGATTATCGGACCCGTCATGGGAAGGAAACACCAAGGAAGCAAGAAGCTTTGACGTACAAGGGAATCCTCAGGTGGTCTTTGAAAACAATCGATATACCTGTTTTGCATACCCACACGCAGCTGGACCTTGGATAGGACATGTCAAATAGTCCTTTTTTACTTATTGCACTACATCTACGCATACGCTTTGACGTATCATTTAAATAACAATGTACAACATCAACTCATTATTGCATTCCTTTATCTTTTTTTCCTGTCTGCTTACTTACGACAAGCCGCACCCGTACATTCTGATACGACCAATGCGCCAGGGGCTTCAGTGTACCCCATAACACGGCATGAAAAGTCCGAACACTTTTGACAGTGCGGCACCCCGAACTTATAGCATTATATGCATCAGCTCCGAATCATGTCTTGGGTCAATAGTTGGGTTTGCCCGGCTCCCATTTTTTGGTACCTTACGTTCCGCTATATCGGCTAAGGTAGCACTGGGACAACTACTGCGATTGTGTCCCAGTTCTTCCGGATGAGTACCTCAGTAGAGAAAGCCGAAAACTAACTATCATGATGCGGCGAGAGCTGGTCGCTGTTCGAGAGGTCTCAAATCCTTAAAGATTTTTTTCCGCTTCGGGCGAGGAGTCGGCCTTGTCCGATTTAGGCGTACATAGCGCCCCAAGTTCGGCTGAGGGAGTCCTGGATTAGGGGGTCTCCGGACAGCCGGACTATATCCTTTGACCGGACTATTAGACTGTGACGATACAAGATTGAAGACTTCATCTCGTGTCCGGATGGGACTCTACTTGGCGTGGAAGGCAAGCTAGGCAATACGGATATGTATATCTCCTCCTTTGTAATCGACCTTGTGTAACCCTAGCCCTTTCCGGTGTCTATATAAACCGGAGGGTTTTAGTCCGTAGGACAACAGACAATCATACCATAGGCTAGCTTTCTAGGGTTTAGCCTCTCCGATCTCATGGTAGATCAACTCTTGTAATACCCATATCATCAAGAATAAATCAAGCAGGACGTAGGGTTTTACCTCCATCAAGAGGGCCCGAACCTGGGTAAAACATCCTGTCCCCTGCCTCCTGTTACCATCCGCCTTAGACGCACAATTCGGGACCCCCTACCCGAGATCCGCCGGTTTTGACACCGACATTGGTGCTTTCATTGAGAGTTCCTCTGTGTCTCATCCATTAGGCTTGATGGCTCCTTCGATCATCGATAGCTCTCGTCCAAGGTGAGACTTTTCTCCCCGGACAGATCTTTGTATTTGGCGGCTTCGCACTGCGGGCCAACTCGCTTGGCCATCTGAAGCAGATCGAAAGTTACGCCCCTGGCCACCAGGTCAGATTTGGAAGCTTAAACTACACGGCCGATATCCGCGGAGACTTGATCTTTGACGGATTCGAGCCCCTGCCTTGTGCGTCACACGGTCACGATGAGTACGATTTAGCTCTACCATCGAACAGTGTTCAGGAGATCGCACCGGCAGCCGCTCCGACCCTCAATTCGGAGCCAGTTGCGCCGTCCATGGATGGGTGGATGGACCCCACCACGGAGGCCTTATCCTCAGCGGCGATCAAGCCGAACATCGACCTTACCCTGCACGAGAGCCGTGTTGTCAAACTTTTGGATCCTTCTCCGGCCACAGACTCCGAACCGCCTGCGCCCGTTCCTAGCGAAATCCGATTGGGCGCCGATCATGGAGTTTACCTCCGGATATTTTTCAGCACTCGCCCTTTGGCGACATACTGAACTCATTAAGGTCTCTCTCCTTGTCAGGAGGATCCTGGCCAAACTATGTCCCGCAGGATAGGGATGAGGATGACGAAGAAATTCGCTGCCCACCCACCACCCACTTAGTAGCCACTCTCGACGACTTAACCGACATGCTCAACTTTGACTCCGAAGACATCGACGGTATGGACGACGATGCGGGAGACGAAGAGGAACCACTACCCATAGGGCACTGGACAACCACCTCATCATATGATACATACATGGTGGACACACCCAAAGAAGGCAATGGCGATGAGACAGCGGAGGATGACCCCTCCAAGAAGCAACCCAAACACCAACGTCAGCGGTGCCGCTCTAAGTCCGCCAAAGCAAAAGTGGTGATATCGGCACAGGAGATAATAGCACTCCGGATAGTGCCGAAGATGGCAATAATTCCCTCCAGCACGATATAGGGAAGGAGGATGGAGAAACCAGCCCTCCTGAGAGAGCGACAGATGAGGAGGATGATAATTACATGCCTCCCTCCGAAGACGAGGCAAGCCTCGACGATGATGAATTCGTCGTGCCAGAGGATCCCGTCGAACAAGAGTGCTTCAAGCGCTGGCTTATAGCCACGGCAAATAGCCTTAATAAGAAGCAGCACCAGCTTCAAGCTGATCAAGATCTGCTAGCTAACAGATGGACTGAAGTCTTGGCGGCCGAGGAATATAAACTCGAACGCCCCTCCAAGAGTTACCCAAAATGCAGGTTGCTACCCCGACTGGAGGAAGAAGCGTATGACACGGCTGATCGGCCACCTCGTGGCCGCGATAGAGAGGCATTCCAGCCAAAAGCTCAGCCTGCACCCGATGCCATTCAAATAAAAAGGCATAGGGAAATATGCCAGACCTGCTGAGACGTATTGGAGGACAAAGCAAAACACACAAGATCGATCTACGGATCGTGGGGGCGCGCCACTACGCGAGACGATAGCCGTCATGCCGGATACAGTAAAAGTAAATCCGCCCGGGCCGAACACTATAGACAAAACTCATTCGAGCTGCGTCGCGATATAGCCCAGTACAGAGGCGCCGCACACCCCTTATGCTTCACAGATGAAGTAATGGATCATCAAATCCCGAGGGTTTCAAACCCGTAAATATAGAATCATACGATGGCACCACAGATCTTGCGGTATGGATCGAGGATTTCCTCCTGCATATCCACATGGCACGCAGTGATGATCTACACGCCATTAAATACCTCCCACTCAAACTCAAAGGACCAGCTCGACATTGGCTCAATAGCCTGCCAGCAGAGTCCATTGGCTGTTGGGAAGATCTGGAAGCCGCATTCCTCGACAACTTTCAGGGCACTTATGTGCGACCACCAGATGCCGATGACTCGAGCCACATAATTCAGCAGCCAGAGGAATCGGCCAGGCAATTCTGGACATGATTCCTAACAAAGAAAAATCAAATCGTCGACTGTCCGGATGCAGATGCCCTAGCAGCTTTCAAACACAACATCTGCGACGAGTGGCTAGCCCGGCACCTTGGTCAGGAAAAGACGAAATCTATGGCAGCCCTCACGACACTCATGACCTACTTTTGTGCGGGAGAAGACAGCTGGCTGGCTCGCAGTAATAACATATTAAAGAACCATGGTACTTCGGATACCAAGGACGGCAATAACAGGTCACATTGCAACAAACATAAGCGCCGCATTAACAAGCGACAATAACGAAGGATACGGCAGTCAATGCCAGATTCAAAGGCTCTAAACCCGGTCAGCGGAAAAAGCCATTCAAAAGAAGCACTCCGGGCCCATCCAGTTTGGACCGTATAATCGATCTGCTCATGTCAAATACACGGCACCCCCGACAAGCCAGCCAACCACACCAACAGGGATTGCTGGGTGTTCAAGCCTGCCGGCAAGTTAATTGCCGAAGACAAAGATAAGGGGTCACATAGCGATGACGAAAGAGGAGCCCCGGCAGCTGAACACCGGAGGACAAGAAGATGAAGATCCAACCCTGGGTGTAGCCTGCGTGGGAGGCAGTGGCGGCAACACGGGCATGGCATCGAGCTTGCGCAAACGGACAGTCGCAGCTTGCAAGAGTAGCATGCGCAACGAGCAGGTACATCACATCCCTGATTATATCTAATTCAACTCTTCAATTTCTGGCCAATAGTTAAACCTGACGGTGTTGTAAAACTTCTTGTATGTAGGGAATCTATGAGAAAATGAAACCAATTTCTACTTATTTTATAACTCCCCTAATCAATACTGAACTGACTGAATCTGATGTATCTAATCAAGTTTCTGGTGCAAACATACAAGCTCATGTTGTTCTTGAGCCTGAAGTGTCTAATGAACAGACTGCTAATGAAGGATTTGATGCAAACATTTTACATGCTCCTGGTGATGAACATATAGTGTCTAATGAGGGATCTAATGCAAGCATTTTGCAAGCTCATTGAAGGATTTAGTGTCTAATGATGATCTACGCTATGTTGAGAGAGACAGAGATTTGCAGGCATTGATGACAAGCAAATTATAGTGCATTTTCATAGCTTGAGGAAAAACGTCGAGGCCATCTACCAGAAAGTCCCCGTATCATGACAACAGTAGCATAAATACTTTTCCTAATCTGTTGTTTGAAACTATTGACATACTTGTGCAGGATAGATATATTGATATGCAGTTTGCGCACTGGTTATACGTGCAATTACACTTCGATATTTTCAGCCAGAGAACGAATAATTCAAGCAGGTACAGACCATGTTTGTAGTCCTTGTACACCATGTTGCATTTTGTGTTTTTTGGTGCTTGCATCATTTAGTGTTTATAATCTGAACTACTTTGGATCATTAGCTGGTTTTCAATGTGCATGTAGCTTCACATTTCTCAAGTTATGTTGATTTCCGGAGTGCATGTGCCTTCGTATTTTTTAAGTTAAATGTTCTCCCCTGGTAAATTTAATTCATGGATCAAACAATGCACACAAATCATACACGAATGCCAGTACGAATTAAATGAAATGCAGGGACTTACGCTAGCTCGTTGTACAGGCTCACTGCAGCTCTGCTTGCGCTTGGGTTGTTCCATGTATAAGTCCATGTTACCACTTGCTTGGATGTGCAGGCCTTGTGCTCCTTACATCCCCCTCTGCATTTTTGACACGGCGAATGGTTGATCAAATAAGAAGAATCAACCTTGATGTTGTACCAGAGGACAGATACTTAAAAGGTTATACGGGTGTGCACGATGTGTACCAGATCCCGTAGCACCGTCATGCTTCGCTAAAATATGGATTTGCTTGTTTCAGATGATATCTCCAGAAGAAATAAGAGTTAAGGTCAGAGTTGCATAGGCGTGTAAGCTAAGAGAGCAGTGAAAGGATATCCAAACATCGTCGGAACAGTGCACAAGGGAGTGATGTGTGGATACCTAGTTCGGGCCGGCGTTTGGGCATGCTCGCCTAGCTAGAGTGCGGGTCACTTCAGACCGTTGAGGGTGATGCGCTGCTGGCCGCGCACGGATGCAGATCTTGAGTGGCAGCGGAGCGCTACGAATGCGGTGGACGAGACCGTTGGTGAAGCCCCAGGCCTCGGGGGGCGAGGTGCGACGATGTGCTCGGTGAAGTAGCCCCGGTGAGCTGGGAGACGGCGTCGTGAAGCGCACCTGATGTGGTGGAAGTCGGTGTCTGTGAGGCACGTCGGTTGCGGCGGCCGACGTTGTCGGTGGACCCCCGGTGCGGTGGACGAGGGCGTAGATGAGGTAGCTCCGGTGCGGTGGTGAAGCGCGACCGTCGTCGTCGTCGTTAGTCGTCCGGCACAGAGGTGGGGAACGGTGGGGAAAGAGACGAGACGAGGGGCGATTCGAGGGTTGGCGGCGAATTAGGGATTTGAGCAATCTGGCGCGGAAGGGGACGGTGGAGAAGAGAGATTTTGCAGGGCTGGAATTGGGGCCGCCAGATATTTCAATCCGAAACGTGGAAGCGCGAACTTATATTGTCGTCGTCCTTTTTTTGGGGGGGGGAGGGGGGTGGGTGGCTGGGTGCTACGCGTCCGTCCGACACACGCGACCACCCCGACAGGACTATGCTTCGGTGCCTTAAGGCACCTGCCTTTGTGTCCATGACATATGGGCCCAACAGGTGGCTGGCCCACATGTCAGTGACCCAAAGGCAGTTGCCTTTAAGGCACCGAAGCAGCGTCCACCCCGACACGACCCTGGTTTGCCTGGTGCGCCTACATTTGAGAATGCAAACGAATCTTCTTTCATTTGCAAACGAATCTGTATGTATTACCATGCCCGTGTTTTCCTTGCAATAATTAGTCATTCGAAACGAGATACTCCATCCGTTCACTTTTGTAAGTCGTTTCAGACAACTTAAAATGAACTGTTTTGCACATTGTCTGAAATGTCTTCAAGGTCTTATAAAAGTGAACAGAGGGAGTACTATAAATTAATTAATGAGGAGTTATTTGAAAAAAAATCGAAACGGTACCCACGCTAACGTGGATTAGAGTGTGTGTCACATAATTAGTTATTTGAATTAGAGTGTGTGTCACGTAGTTAGTTATTTGAATTAGAGTGTGTGTCACGTAGCGATCTCCAATTCTAACGTGGATTTCGCATTTCACTGTATCCACGCTACTTTTTTAATACAAATTCATATGTATATGATGAACACCATGGTAGTGAGAAAACTTTTGGATGGATTCAAACATATGACCTACAAAATAGCACAACAAACTGAGTCAATGTCAACTTTTCGAAACTTAGTATGGCACGAATTCGAAATAATTACCCGTATGCCTGGTCCTCGGTTCAAATCTTACAATGTACACCGAATTGAAACATCGATATTAAGTCTCGTACTATGTACATTCAAATGTTGTTTTTAGCCCCCCCCGCACAAACGCCTACATACTTCCTGTATCGGTCAATCTTCCTCTCCTAACCACCTTAGGAAGCTATCGGTTTCCAACACACGTTCATTCTTTCTCTCCATGTTTCGATCTCTATAGTCTCTCAACTACACAACCCCCCTTTCCACTCTGTTACCAAATGTATTTACCTCACACACCCACCATTGCACCCCATGCCGAGCTCTCTCTCTCCCCCCTCTCCCTCTCACCCTCTCGCGCTAAATACATGCATTGCCTATCTAGCCCCCAACCTCTCGTGCATGCGCACGCACGCACGTTGTATATCTAGGTCACTCCCTCGAGACTGTCTCACTCTTTCTTCCGCCACGGCGGGCCACACTCGCTCAATCTCGCTCTCTTATCTGAGTCCCGTTTAACCTCGTTTTCTTTCACACACAAATGATATATCTCCCTGTTCGGGCCTCGATCGACACACTCTATACTCTCTCACGCAGATTGTCTATCTAGGTCAGTCCATCCAAGCCGCCACCACTCTTTCGACCTCATGGTGGGCCACACTCACTCAATCTCTCTCTCTCTCTCTTCTCTCTCCGTATGTCTCGATTGGACCTCGCTCTTTCTTCGGACAAAACGATATATCACCATGTTTGAGCCCAATTCGACCTATTCACATTGTATACTCTCTCACGCACATCATCTATCTAGGTCACTCTCTCCAACCCGTCTCACTCTTTCGATCGCACGGGACCCTATGTGATCGGTTGGACCTTGCTTCCTCCCACGCACAAAATATAATCTACACGTCTGTGACTGATCATCTCTCAAGCTCTATCTTACAGCCCTCACCCTGCCAAAAAGCTCAATCGGAACAATATCTCTCCAGAGCATAATATATTTGTTCAATGAATGTCGGACCACACTCACTTTGTCTCTCTATCTATATGTCTCGATTGACCTCGCTTTCTCACACCATATTCTTCACGTCGTTTGAGCTACTACCCTCTCCATCCCTCGCAAAAGCCGAGGCTATTTACATTGCGAGGGGCACTCCAACCTTGGATTAATTTGTGTAGGCATTTATTCCGGTCGGTTTAGATTATATTTTCGTAGCATTCGGCCCACAACTACTCCAATCACCGTAGCGGGTAATTAAGCTACGGGGAGCACCTAATATGAGCACCGGGGAGCCATTAGATCGAAGATGCAGCGACACACACGAGGCCTGAATGTTTTATTTGCAAAAAAACCTTTGGAGAGTTTAGGAAATTGCGCATAATTACAAAGACTACTCCCAAGCCATTGGATCTCACTTCCAACGGTGTAAAAACTCGTATCACCATAGTATCTAAGCTGCGGGGTGGATGTGATATTCTATGCCGCTGTCATTTTTGTTCGTAAACTTGCAAAAAACGTGTAACTCGTGCCGTTACTTGTCTAACCGCGCAAAGTGTTTGTTCAAAAAAACCATCCTACACTGAAATTTGTAGCGACCAGACCTCAAACAGTCTGATCTCTGTGCTCCGGTGTCATCCCTGGATCAGTAATGCTGACACCACACAGTACTCGGAGGATTTATAACAGAGTAGCAATCACACACTTATTACATCGAGTGTCTCATAGAGAATTATTACAATAAATATGGCTTAAGGCCATCTAATAACGATAACAGCGGAAGGCTTGGAAGATAAGTGAGTCCATCAACTCCAACGGCATCACTGAGTATAGAACCACGACCTAAAAACTCCTTAATCATCGTCTGAAAAGTCTGCAACATTAACGTTGCAGCCCGAAACGGGTCAGCACATGGAATATGCTGGCAAGGTAACACATAGAGAGTAATGGAATGAAACAGCTATACTATATGCATATTTGGCTGGTGGAAAGCTCTATGGTTACAGTTTTGCGTAAAGCCAATTTTTCCCTACTACAAAGGAATAAATATTTAACTATCATGGTGGTTGTTAAACATTGAGAATGGTTGACAGCATTCTCAATCCCAATTAAGCATCATCATTAAACATAAACCCAACAAAATTAATTTAGAGTAACATGTTGAGATTCACATGATAATCCAGGTACTAGATACTCAAGATGTCCATAACCGGGGACACGGCTAATCATGATTAGTTTATTACACTCTGCAGAGGTTTGCGCACTTTTCCCCACAAGACTTGATTGCCTCCGTTTGGTTTCTCGCACTTCATGGTGTTTGAGAAGACGGATGACCGAGACACAGTCTTTCAGAAGTGCTAGCACCTTACGATGGATAGACCGTTACACCTACTTTCCCCTACATCTGCTAGTCTACCCTGTAAGAGTTCGCACGACTTATTCAACTATGCCAGAGCCCATAATGGCTTGTGGCTGCACACGGAAGTTTCTAGTATGAAAAATCCCATGATCCCTTTGAGCCTGGGTGGCGCCAGTCCAAAAAAACACAGGCAATCCTGGTCTACCCAGGTGCCTAGACAGGCAATCCTAGGAATAACCAGGTACCTCAATCCACCCAGATGATGTGT
>NC_053027.1:451131019-451141080 GCF_003073215.2 Triticum urartu
AACACGCTTTTATAAAGGCATCTTTCTTAGCACGCATCCTAGCGGTTCTTTCTTTGCACTCGTCAATGGAAATTCTCATGGCTTTGAGAGACTCATTGATATCATGCTTAGGTGGAATAGATCTAAGTTTCAAAGAATCAACATCAAGAGCAATTCTATCAACGTTCCTAGCCAAATCATCAATCTTAAGCAATTTTTCTTCAATCATAGCATTAAAATTCTTTTGCGAAGAAATAAATTCTTTAATATTAGATTCAAAATCAGAGGGCATCTTATTATAATTTCCATAAGAATGTTGTAGGAATTACCATAATTATTAGAGGATTACTAGGATATGGCCTAGGATTAAAATTCCCTCTACAAGCGTTGTTACCAAAATTATTCCTACCAACAAAATTCACATCCATAGATCCATTGTTATTCTCAATCAAAGTAGACAAAGGCATATCATTAGGATCAGAAGAAACACTCTTAGTAGCAAATAATTTCATAAGTTCATCCATCTTTCCACTCAAAACATTGATTCTTCTATCGCATGGCACTTTTTTATTAGATCTTTTAGTATGCCATTGAGAATAATTAACCATATATTATCTAGGAGTTTAGTAGCATCTCCTAAAAGTGATTTCCATAAAAGTGCCTCCGCGGCCGAATCTAAAAGATTTCTAGAAGCAAATTCAATCACAGCATAAATTTTTTGTATAATCATCCACAAATTCAAACCATGAGTAGGGCAATTACGTATCATTAATTTCATTCTCTTCCCAAGCTTGTGCAACATGTTCATGATCAAGTTGCTTAAAGTTCATAATATCATTTCTAAGAGAGATGATCTTAGCGGGAGGGAAATACTTAGAGATAAAGCATCTTTGCACTTGTTCCAAGAATCAATACTATTTTTAGGCAAATACGAAAACCAAGCTTTAGCACGATCTCTAAGCGAAAAAGGAAATAGCTTCAATTTAACGACATCATTATTGACATCTTTTTTCTTTTGCATATCGCATAAATCAACGAAGCTATTCAGATGAGTAGCGGCATCTTCACTAGGAAGGCCGGCAAATTGATCTTTCATAACAAGATTCAACAAAGCAGTATTGATTTCACAAGATTCAGTATTGGCAAGAGGAGAAATCGGAGTGCTAAGGAAATCATCATTATTGGTATTGGTGAAGTCACACAATTTGGTAGTATCTTGAGCCATCGCGACAAACAAGCAATCTAACACACGAGCAAACAAAAGCAAACGGGCAAAAAGAGGCAAATAGAGAGGGAGGATAGAGAGAGAGGGCGAATAAAACGGCAAGGGTGAAGTGGGGGAGAGGAAAACGAGAGGCAAATGGCAAATAATGTAATGCGGAGATAGGGATTGTGATGGGTACTTGGTATGTTGACTTTTGCGCAGACTCCCCGGCAACGGCGCCAGAAATTCTTCTTGCTACCTCTTGAGCACTGCGTTGGATTTCCCCAAAGAGGAGAGGATGATGCAGCAAAGTAGCGTAAGTATTTCCCTCAGTTTTTGAGAACCAAGGTATCAATCCAGTAGGAGGCTATGCTCGAGTCCCTCGTACCTACACAAAAACAATAGCTCAACGCAACCAACGCGCTTAGGGGTTGTCAATCCCTTCACGGTCACTTACGAAAGTGAGATCTGATAGAGATGATAAATAATATTTTTGGTATTTTTGGTATAGAGATGCAAAGTAAATAAAGTAAAAGCAAAGCAATAATAAAGTGATGGAGATTGATATGATGAGAAAGAGACCCGGGGGCCATAGGTTTCACTAGTGGCTTCTCTCAAGAGCATAAGTATTCTACGGTGGGTGAACAAATTACTGTTGAGCAATTGACAGAATTGAGCATAGTTATGAGAATATCTAGGTATGATCATGTATATAGGCATCACGTCCGAGACAAGTAGACCGAAACGATTCTGCATCTACTACTATTACTCCACTCATCGACGCTATCCAGCATGCATCTAGAGTATTAAGTTAAAAACAGAGTAACGCCTTAAGCAAGATGACATGATGTAGAGGGATAGTTTCATGCAATATGATAAAAACCCCATCTTGTTATCCTCGATGGCAACAATACAATATGTGCCTTGCTGCCCCTTCTGTCACTGGGAAAGGACACCGCAAGATCGAACCCAAAGCTAAGCACTTCTCCCATGGCAAGAACAACCAATCTAGTAGGCCAAACCAAACTGATAATTCGAAGAGACTTGCAAAGATAACCAATCATACATAAAAGAATTCAGAGAAGATTCAAATATTATTCATAGATAGACTTGATCATAAACCCACAATTCATCGGTCTCAACAAACACACCGCAAAAAGAAGATTACATCGAATAGATCTCCACAAGAGAGGGGGAGAACATTGTATTGAGATCCAAAAAGAGAGAAGAAGCCATCTAGCTACTAGCTATGGACCCGTAGGTCTGAAGTAAACTACTCACACTTCATCGGAGGGGCTTGGATGATGATGTAGAAGCCCTCCGTGATCGATGCCCCCTTCGCGGAGCTCCGGAACAGGCCCCAAGATGGGATCTCGTGGATACAGAAAGTTGCGGCGGTGGAATTAGGTTTTTGGCTCCGTCCCCGATCGTTTGGGGGTACGTGGATATATATAGGAGGAAGAAGTACGTCGGTGGAGCTTCGAGGGGCCCACGAGGCAGGGGGCGCGCCCTAGGGGGGCGCCCTACCCTCGTGACCACCTCGTGGCTTTCTTGACGGAGGGTCCAAGTCTCCTGGATCTTATCTGATGAGAAAATCACGTTTCCGAAGGTTTCATTCCGTTTGGACTCCGTTTGATATTCCTTTTCTTCGAAACCCTAAAACAGGCAAAAAACAAACAATTCTGGGCTGGGCCTCCGGTTAATAGGTTAGTCCCAAAAATAATATAAAAGTGGATAATAAAGCCCAATAATGTTCAAAACAGTAGATAATATAGCATGGAGCAATCAAAAATTATAGATACGTTGGAGACGTATCAGTACACCCCCTCTAGCCAAGGGAGACCGCCTGCCTGACTCTGAAACCATATTGGTCTCCGAAATAGCGTTCGGCTGGGGGCTGAATTCAAGATGGCTCCCGCCGACGACGCCCATGGGAGCCTTCTCTCCCGTGTGTCCGGCCCCTGAAGTTTGGCCTCCTGGCGCCACTTTGGCAATCCCCCCTCCTTGGACTGGGTCCTCCTGGGACAAAGCCTCGGTGTCATTCACATGTTTGGGGGAAGGTGCCTTCGGGGGTGTCCCGCTCTCCATAGCGTCCAAGCCTAGCTAATCCTCCAACGAGGAATGCTCCGCGCGGGACCTCGCCGGACTGCAAAAAGTATGGCCTAGATCAAGATATTGTGCCATGATAAGTCTGGACGCATAAACATGTTCGAATTTTATATACTCACGAGTTCACCAGGGGCTGAGCCCTGGGATCCCACTCTGGGCTGCTATCAGCGGCGGTGGACTCCTCCGGAAGAAGAGTTTTTCCCTTCTTAGGCGACTCGGCCTCCAACGATGCGGAGGCTATCCTTTTCTTTCTTCCCCCGCTGGGGATTTGTACTCCTCCTCCTCGTCCTCTTCGGAGGAATAACGGGCATTGGAATCTTCGAATATCGTGTCCGAGGCGCCACGACGACGGAGGCCGCCCCTGGTCTTCTTGGGCCTCTTTCTCGGCCTTCTTCTTCGGCGCCTTGTAGGGCGCCGGGACCAGCATCTTCGTTAGAAGCGGGCCGGCCGGTTCTTCAGGTAGCGGGGACGGACAGTAGATCCGCCCCGCCTTCTTCGTCCAGCCTAGGAGAGTTGTGGAAAACACATTAAGCATTTCCCTTGGGTTATGCGAATAAAACTTATAATGGCTTACCAAACTTGCGGGGTGGGACAGGTGGTACCCGCGGTCCTCGGCTGAGTCCGGCCATGATTTGCCGGACTTAAAAAGCACCCTCTAGATATCTTTGTGTGAGGAGCCAAAGAGCTCTCGCAGGGTCTGGTGCTTGGCCGGGTCGAATTCCCATAAATTGCAAGCCCGATGTTGGCAAGGAAGGATTCGGCGAGCTAACATCACCTGGACTACATTGACAAGTTTGATATCCTTGTCTTCCATATTCTTGACGCGCGTCTGAAGTACCGACAACTCGTCGGATGAAGACCAATCCAGGCCCTTCTTGGGCCAGGACGTAAGCCGTAGGGGGCTCCGGATCAGAATTCAGGAGCAGCGGCCCATTTCGTGCCACGCGGCTCAGTGATGTAAAACCACTGCTACTGCCACTCTTTGAAAGAATCATTGAAAGTACCTATTGGCCATGTGACGTTGGGCCTCTTGCTCACCATGGCGCCTCCGCACTCGGCGTGCTCTCCGCCCACTACCTTGGGCTTCACATTAAAGATCTTCAGCCATAAGCCGAAGTGTGGCGAGATGCGGAGAAAGGCGTCGCACACGACGATGAACGTCAAGATGTTGAGGAAGGAATTGGGGGATAGATCATGAAAATTGATCCCATAGTAATACATGATGCCGCGAACGAATGGGTGGAAGGGAAACCCCAGCCCACAGACAAAATGAGGGAGGAAAACAACCCTCTCGTGGGGTTCAGGAGTAGGGACGATCTGTCCTGCCGCTAGGAGACGGTGGCTGATTTTGTGGGCTAGGTACCCGGCCTCCCGTAGCCTTTTGATATCCTTCTCCCGGACGGTGGAGGCCATCCATTTGCCTCCTGCTCTGGATCCAGACATTTTCGGAGGACCTTTGTGGTCGGAAAGGACGAACGCTTGGGCGCTGAGGCTCAAGCAGAGGGGAATGGATAAGCAGAAGGAGAAGGCGTGGGTGAAAAAGGGGAGTCCTTATCTCCTTATAAAGGCGGCAGGGATCCAGCGCCTCCCCACTTGCCTGGTAAACTCGATTATTCCCCAAGCGTCACGCTAAAGACGCGGTTGGATTACCCATACCTGTATTGATGAGAATCCCGAGATAGGGGGACACGATCTCTGCTTCGATACGACATGCCCATAAAACTGCCTCGCGACATGCGAAGTAGCTGGTTAGGGAGAACGGTTCGAATAAATACCGGATCGTGGCGTGGTGTCACGTTGGGAAAAGTTGTCAGTGGATTGGATTTGTGGAATATTGTACTCTCTACGGTGGTATGTGGAATTTGTTTTGCAGATCCGGACATGATCCTTGTGTTCAAAATCTACTATGGAGTATTCGGGGAAGGAACCCGCCTTGCAATGCCAAAGACAATCTGCGCGCCGGACTCATCGTCATTGAAGCCTGGTTCAGGGGCTACTGAGGGAGTCCTGGATTAGGGGGTCCTCGGACAGCCGGACTATATACTTTGGCCGGACTGTTGGACTATGAAGATACAAGATTGAAGACTTCGTCCCGTGTCCGGGTGGGACTCTCCTTTGCGTGGAAGGCAAGCTTGGCAATTCGGATATGTAGATCTCCTCCCTTGTAACCGACTCTGTGTAACCCTAGCCCCCTCCGGTGTCTATATAAACCGGAGGGTTTAGTCCGTAGGACAACAACAATCATAATCATAGGCTAGCTTCTAGGGTTTAGCCTCTACGATCTCGTGGTAGATCAACTCTTGTAATACTCATATCATCAAGATCAATCAAGCAGGAAGTAGGGTATTACCTCCATCGAGAGGGCCCGAACCTGGGTAAACATTGTGTCCCCCGCCTCCTGTTACCATCGCCTTAGACGCACAGTTCGGGACCCCCTACCCAAGATCCGCCGGTTTTGACACCGACAGATGCCCCTGAAGGCATCCCATCTTTCTTCAACAATATCGGTATGTTTTCGGATTCGTTTCGTTCATGCGATATGTGCAATCTTGGAGCGTCTTTTGCATTTAGTTTTCATTTTCTTTTATGCACCATGCTGGTATGAGATAGTCCTTGGTTGATTTATAGAATTCTCATTGCACTTCACTTATATCTTTTGAGTATGGCTTTATAGAATGCTTCATGTGCTTCGCTTATATCATTTGAAGTTTGGATTGCCTGTTTTTACATTATTGATTGTCTTCCTATGAGTGGCGGTCGGGGACGAGCGATGGTCTTTTCCTACCAATCTATCCCCCTAGGAGCATGCGCATAGTACTTTGTTTCGATAACTAATAGATTTTTGCAATAATTATGTGAGTTCTTTATGACTAATGTTGATCCATGGATTATACGCACTCTCACCCTTCCACATTGCTAGCCTCTTCGTAACCATGCATTGCCTTTCTTGAAGGAAATATGCCCTAGAGCAATAATAAAGTTATTATTTATTTCCTTATTTCATGATAAATGTTTATTATTCATGCTAGAATTGTATTAACCGGAAACATAATACATGTGTGAATACATAGACAAACATAGTGTCACTAGTATGCCTCTACTTGACTAGCTCATTGATCAAAGATGGTTAAGTTTCCTAACCATAGACATGAGTTGTCATTTGATCAATGGGATCACATCATTAGGAGAATGATGTGATTGACTTGACCCATTCCGTTAGCTTAGCACTTGATCGTTTTTTTTACTGCTATTGCTTTCTTCATGACTTATACATGTTCTTATGACTATGAGATTATGCAACTCCCGAATACCAGAGGAACACTTTGTGTGCTACCAAACGTCACAACGTAACTGGGTGATTATAAAGGTGCTCTACAGGTGTCTCCGATGGTACTTGTTGAGTTGGCATAGATCAAGATTAGGATTTGTCACTCCGATTGTCGGAGAGGTATCTCTGGGCCCTCTCGGTAATACACATCACTATAAGCCTTGCAAGCATTACAACTAATGAGTTAGTTGTGGGATGATGTATTACAGAACGAGTAAAGAGACTTGCCAGTAACGAGATTGAACTAGGTATTGGATACCGACGATCGAATCTCGGGCAAGTAACATACCGATGACAAAGGGAACAACGTATGTTGTTATGCGGTTTGACCGATAAAGATCTTCGTAGAATATGTAGGAACCAATATGAGCATCCAGGTTCCGCTATTGGTTATTGACCGGAGACATGTCTCGGTCATGTCTACATAGTTCTCGAACCCGTAGGGTCCGCACGCTTAAAGTTCTGTGACGATCGATTTATGAGTTTATATGTTTTGATGTACCGAAGGTAGTTCGGAGTCCCGGATATGATCACGGACATGACGAGGAGTCTCGAAATGGTCGAGACATAAAGATTGATATATTGGAAGCCTACATTTGGACATCGGAAGAGTTCCGGGTGAAATCAGGATTTTACCGGAGTACCGGAGGGGTTACCGGAACCCCCCGGGGGCTAATGGGCCTTGTTGGGCCATAAGGGAAAGAGAGAGGGGCCGGCCTAGGGCAGGCAGCGCGCCCCCTCCCTCTGGTCCGAATTGGACTAGGAGAGGGGGGGGGGCGCCCCCCTTTCCTTCTCTTTCTTCCCCTTCCTTTCCCCCTCCTAGTAGGAGTAGGAAAGGGAGGAATCCTACTCCTACTAGGAGGATGATTCCTCCTCCTGGCGCACCAACAAGGGCCGTCCGGCCTCCCCCTTGCTCCTTTATATACATGGGCAGGGGGGCACCTCTAGACACACAAGTTGATCACAAAGATCTCTCCCAGCCATGTGCGGTGCCCCCCTCCACCATAATCCACCTCGGTCATACTGTAGCGGTGTTTAGGCGAAGCCCTCCTGCGGTAGCTTCATCAACATCGTCACCACGCCGTCGTGCTGACGAAACTCTTCCCCGAGCTCTACTAGATCGTGTGTTCGCGGGACGTCACCGAGCTGAACGTGTGCTGAACGCGGAGGTACCGTACGTTCGGCACTGAGGATTGGTCGATCGTGAAGACGTATGACTACATCAACCACGTTGTCATAACGCTTCCGCTTAACGGTCTACGACGGTACGTGGACGACACTCTCCCCTCTCATTGCTATGCATCACCATGATCCTGCGTGTGCGTAGGAATTTTTTTGAAATTACTACGTTCCCCAACAGTGGCATCCGAGCCAGGTTTTATGCGTAGATGTTATATGCACGAGTAGAACACAAGTGAGTTGTGGGCGATACAAGTCATACTGCTTACCAGCATGTCATACTTTGGTTCGGCGGTATTGTTGGATGAAGCGGCCCGGACCGACATTACGCGTACGCTTATGTGAGACTGGTTCTACCGACGTGCTTTGCACACAGGTGGCTGGCGGGTGTCAGTTTCTCCAACTTTAGTTGAACCGAGTGTGGCTACGCCCGGTCCTTGAGAAGGTTAAAACAACACTAACTTGACAAACTATCGTTGTGGTTTTGATGCGTAGGTAAGAACGGTTCTTGCTCAGCCCGTAGCAGCCACGTAAAACTTGCAACAACAAAGTGTAGGACGTCTAACTTGTTTTTGCATGGCATGTTGTGATGTGATATGGTCAAGACATGATGCTATATTGTATAAGATGATCATGTTTTGTAACGGAGTTATCGACAACTGGCAGGAGCCATATGGTTGTCGCTTTATTGTATGCAATGCAATCGCCCTGTAATTGCTTTACTTTATCACTAAGCGGTAGCGATAGTCGTAGAAGCAATAGTTGGCGAGACGACAACGATGCTACGATGGAGATCAAGCTGTCACGCCGGTGACGATGGTGATCATGACGGTGCTTCGGAGATGGAGATCACAAGCACAAGATGATGATGGTCATATCATATCACTTATATTGATTGCATGTGATGTTTATCCTTTATGAACCTTATTCTGCTTTGTTTGACGATAGGATTATTAGATGATCTCTCACTAGATTTCAAGATAAAAGTGTTCTCCCTGAGTATGCACCGTTCCCAAAGTTCGTCGTGCCGAGACACCACGTGATGATCGGGTGTGATAAGCTCTACGTCCATCTACAACGGGTGCAAGCCAGTTTTGCACACGCAGAATACTCGGGTTAAACTTGACGAGCCTAACATATGCAGATATGGCCTCAGAACACTGAGACTGAAAGGTCGAACGTGAATCATATAGTGGATATGATCAACATAGTGATGTTTACCATTGAAAACTACTCCATTTCACGTGATGATCGGTTATGGTTTAGTTGATATGGATCACGTGATCACTTAGATGATTAGAGGGATGTTTATCTAAGTGGGAGTTCTTAAGTAATATGATTAATTGAACTTAAATTTATCATGAACTTAGTACCTGATAGTATTTTGCCTTATCTATGTTGTTGTAGATAGATGGCCCGTGCTGTTGTTCCGTTGAATTTTAATGCGTTCCTTGAGAAAGCAAAGTTGAAAGATGATGGTAGCAATTACACGGACTGGGTCCGTAACTTGAGGATTATCCTCATTGCTGCACAGAAGAATTATGTCCTGGAAGCACCGCTAGGTGCCAAACGTGCTGCAGGAGCAACACCAGATGTTATGAACGTCTGGCAGAGCAAAGCTGATGACTACTCGATAGTTCAGTGTGCCATGCTTTATGGCTTAGAACCGGGACTTCAACGACGTTTTGAACGTCATGGAGCATATGAGATGTTCCAGGAGTTGAAGTTAATATTTCAAGCAAATGCCCGGATTGAGAGATATGAAGTCTCCAATAAGTTCTATAGCTGCAAGATGGAGGAGAATAGTTCTGTCAGTGAGCATATACTCAAAATGTCTGGGTATCATAATCACTTGACTCAACTGGGAGTTAATCTTCCTGTTGATAGTGTCATTGACAGAGTTCTTCAATCACTGCCACCAAGCTACAAAAGCTTCATGATGAACTATAATATGCAAGGGATGAATAAGACAATTCCCGAGCTCTTCGCGATGCTAAAGGCTGCGGAGGTAGAAATCAAAAAGGAGCATCAAGTGTTGATGGTTAACAAAACCACCAGTTTAAGAAAAAGGGTAAAGGGAAGAAGAAGGGGAACTTCAAGAAGAACGACAAACAAGTTGCTGCTCAGGAGAAGAAACCCAAGTCTGGACCTAAGCCTGAGACTGAGTGCTTCTACTGCAAACAGACTGGTCACTGGAAGCGGAACTGCCCCAAGTATTTGGCGGATAAGAAGGATGGCAAGGTGAACGTATGATGACGCCAA
>NC_053027.1:451142080-451235541 GCF_003073215.2 Triticum urartu
GAGGCATACTAGTGACACTCTGTTTGTCTATGTATTCACACATGTATTATGTTTCCGGTTAATACAATTATAGCATGAATAATAAACATTTATCATGAAATAAGGAAATAAATAATAACTTTATTATTGCCTCTAGGGCATATTTCCTTCAGTCTCCCACTTGCACTAGAGTCAATAATCTAGATCACATCACCATGTGATTAACTTCGATAGTTCACATCATCATGTGATTAACACCCATAGTTCACATCGCCATGTGACCAATACCCAAAGGGTTTACTAGATTCAGTAATCTAGTTCACATTGCTATGTGATTAACACCCAAAGAGTACTAAGGTGTGATCATGTTTTGCTTGTGAGAGAATCTTAGTCAACGGGTCTGCCACATTCAGATCCGCATGTATTTTGCAAATTTCTATGTCAACAATGCTCTGCTTGGAGCTACTCTAGCTAATTGCTCCCACTTTCAATATGTATCTAGACCGAGACTTAGAGTATTCTAGATCAGTGTCAAAAACTTGCATCGACGTAACCCTTTACGACGAACCTTTTTTGTCACGTCCATAATCAAGAAACATATCCTTATTTCACTAAGGATAATTCTGACCGCTGTCCAGTGATCTACTCCTAGATCACTATTGTACTCCCTTGCCAAATCAGTGCAGGGTATACAATAGATCTGGTACACAGCATGACATACTTTATAGAACCTATGGCCAAGGCATAGGGAATGACTTTCATTCTCTTTCTATCTTCTGCCGTGGTCGGGCTTTGAGTCTTACTCAACTTCACACCTTGTAATACAGGCAAGAACTCTTTCTTTGACTGCTCCATTTTGAATTACTTCAAAATCTTGTTAAGGTATGTACTCATTGGAAAAACTTATCAAGCGTCTTGATCTATCTCTATAGATCTTGAAGCTCAATATGTAAGCAGCTTCACCGAAGTCTTTCTTTGAAAAACTCCTTTCAAACACTCCTTTATGCTTTACAGAATAATTCTACATTATTTCCGATCAACAATATGTCATTCACATATACTTATCAGAAATGTCGTAGTGCTCCCACTCACTTTCTTGCAAATACATGCTTCACCGCAAGTCTGTATAAAACTATATGCTTTGATCAACTCATCAAAGCGTATATTCCAACTCCGAGATGCTTGCACCAGTTCACAGATGGATCGCTGGAGCTTGCACATTTTGTTAGTACCTTTCGGATTGACAAAACCTTCTAGTTGCATCGTATACAACTCTTCTTCAATAAATCCATTAAGGAATTCAGTTTTGTTTATCCATTTGCCAGATTTCATAAAATGCGGCAATTGCTAACATGATTCGGACAGACTTAAGCATAGATACGAGTGAGAATCTCTCATCGTAGTCAACACCTTGAACTTGTCGAAAAACCTTTTGCGACAATTCTAGCTTTGTAGATAATAACACTACTATCAGCGTCTGTCTTCCTCTTGAAGATCCATTTATTTTTATGGCTTGCCGATCATCGGACAAATACATCAAAGTCCATATTTGTTCTCATACATGGATCATATCTCAGATTTCATGGCCTCAAACCATTTCGCGGAATCTGGGCTCATCATTGCTTCCTCATAGTTCGCAAGTTCGTCATGGTCTAGTAACATGACTTCCAGAACAGGATTACCGTACCACTCTGGTGTGGATCTTACTCTGGTTTACCTATGAGATTCGGTAGTAACTTGATCTAAAGTTACATGATCATCATCATTATCTTCCTCACTAATTGGTGTAGTAGTCACAAGAACAGATTTCTGTGATGAACTACTTTCCAATAAGGGAGAAGGTACAATTACCTTATCAAGTTTTCTACTTTCCTCCCACTCACTTCTTTCGAGAAAAACTCCTTCTCTAGAAAGTTTCCGAATTTAGCAACAAAAGTCTTGCCTTCGGATCTGTGATAGAAGGTGTATCCAATAGTTTCCTTTGGATATCCTATGAAGACACATTTCTCCGATTTGGGTTTGAGCTTATCAGGTTGAAACTTTTTCACATAAGCATTGCAACCTCAAACTTTAAGAAACAACAGCTTAGGTTTCTCGCCAAACCATAGTTCATACGGTGTCGTCTCAACGGATTTAGATGGTGCCCTATTTAACGTGAATGCAGCTGTCTCTAATGCATAACCCCAAAACGATAGTGGTAGATCGGTAAGAGACATCATAGATCGCACCATATCTAATAAAGTACGGTTATGACGTTCGGACACACCATTACATTGTGGTGTTCCAGGTGGCGTGAGTAGTGAAACTATTTCACATTGTTTCTAACTGAAAGCCAAACTCGTAACTCAAATACTCTTCTCTACGATCAGATCGTAGAAACTTTATTTTTCTTGTTACGATGATTTTTCACTTCACTCTGAAATTCTTTGAACTTTTCAAATGTTTCATACTTATATTTCATCAAGTAGATATACTCATATCTTCTCAAATCATCTGTGAAGATCAGAAAATAATGATACCTGTCGCGAGCCTCAATATTCATCGGACCACATACATCAGTATGTATGATTTCCAACAAATCTGTTGCTCGCTCCATTGTTCCGAAGAACGGAGTCTTAATCATCTTGCCCATGAGGCATGGTTCGCAAGCATCAACTGATTCATAATCAAGTGATTCCAAAAGCCCATCAGCATGGAGTTTCTTCATGCGCTTTACACCAATATGACCTAAACGTGATGAGGACATCAATACCATTGTTACACCCACAGTGATGAGGACATGACTACCTTGGATACGACCAAAAATATTGCATACATGCATATTTGTCAGGTGATTTCTAGTGCAAACTATTCAATAATCTATTTATGTTATCCAGAACAAAAATACTTCACACACTTTTGTGTTTTGTCTAATTGCAGGTGTATGGGACATTTGTACAATCCACATATGAAGATAAGGGAGAAGGAGAAGTTTAGGTTCTATTCAAAAAGTCCTCTCATGTCACTTTTGGGCCAAGAGAAAATAGAGTCCAAGTCTCTCACGTTCTGGATTCAGATTCGGACTGCACAGACATACCTGACTCAAAACGTCAACAGCCCGGTTTCACTCGCTGATGACCGACATGCTCGATGTGATTCTGGAGCATTGAGATATCGATGAAACAATCTGAGTCCATAAACTCCAACGGCATAACTGAGCTGCACGGCAACGACCTAACGAACCTTACTCCTCGTCTGAAAAGTCTGCAACATAATACGTTGTAGCCCGAAACGGGTCAGCACATGGAATATGCTGGCAAAGTAACACAGTAGAGCAAGAACAAAATAATGCTATCACTACATGCATATTTGGCTGGTGGAAAGCTCTATGGTAACAGTTTTGCGAAAAGCCAATTTTTCCCCTACAACAAAGGAATAGATTTTAATTTAACTATCATGGTAGTTGAAACATCATTGAGAAGGTTCCTCCAACTCAATCCCAATTAAAGTGATTAACAACCCAACAATATTAATTAAACATGATGAGATACTTTTGATAACCCAAGTACTAGATACTCAAGAATTGTCCATAACCGGGGACAAGACTAACCATGATTAGATTGTACACTCTGCAGACGTTTGCGCACTTTTCCCCACAAGACTCGATCTCCTCCATTGGATTTCTCGCACTACAGGGTGTTTGAGAAACGGATGACCGAGACACAGTCTTTCAGAAACATTAACTCTCTACTCCGGACAGACCATACCAAACCTACATCCCACTACCTGCTGATCTGCCTCTTCAAGAGCTTCACGTAACTTACTCAACAATGCTAGAGCCCATAATAGCTTGTGGCTGCACACGGAAGTTTCTAGCATGAATCATCTCAGTTCCCTTTGAGCCTGGGGTGGCGGTCCATAGGAAGATCACACGGGTACTCCGGGATTTCCAAAAAATACAGGCAACACTGGGTACTCCAGGTGCCTCAATCCACCCAGTTGTTTGATTAAGTTGCCACCTTAAGTTGAACCATAAATTTAACAATCTCACATCTGTCATGGATTTCACTCAAACCCAAACCACGTCTACAGGCATAGCATAGCATAGTAATATAAGCAACACGTAGAGTAACTCCCAAGGGTTTGAATGTAACAGGGTAATAGGTTCTACCTCAACAACTACTTCCCAACCCACATGTTAATGACATCCTAATCATGCAATGTTTGAGGATTGGAACTAATGCATAAAAACTGGGTGATAAAGGGGTATGATCAAAGTGTTACTTGCCTTGCTGACGATCTACGAAACCTAGGGACTCGTAGTAGCACGCTTCGCACTCCGGGTGTTCTATCGCAAGCAAACAATAGCATACATAAGTAACAACCAACGATGAATAAGCAAAACTCAAATAAAATAGGTCAACTAGAAAGTTCAAATTAAGAACTCTGGTTCGCAAAAAGAATCAAATCAAACGGAGCAACGAAACTCAAATGGCGAAAGAAAGAAGCTTCGTTTACTAATCTGAAACTAGGTCAAATTTTACAGTAGAGAAAACCTTTTTGAGTTGGTTAAACGGAAAGAGGGTTTTGAGACGAAACTCTAGGCGCTTGAATCGCCTGATTCCGACTAACGAGCGAAAAGATAAGCAGAAACTAAGATCGGATCAGAAATCGCGATCAGAGAAAATCGCGGAATAAATCCGATAAAGAAAACTGACGAACAGACTAACGAACGAGCATTCGTTAGTTTTATCTAACGGGCGAAGAAACATTCGTTAAAACGAACGTTCGGACGAACGTCCGCTAACTAGGAGAACCGAGAAAAACCGGCGATCCGAAAAAAACGAATCTAGGGTTTTCTAAAAAAACCGAATGGTTTTAGAAAGAAAAACCGGCGGCGGATCCGGCGGCTACCTCCGGCGAGGGGCTCCGGCGGGGCAGGGTGCGGGCGGCGGGGCGGCGGCTTGCTTGGGCGAGGGGCGCCCGGGGAGGAGTCCGAGCCGGACTCTCCTCGGCGTCCGTGCCGGGCACGGCGGCGCGGGCGAGGGCGGTGGTGGCGCGGGCGGGCCGGCCTGGCTCGGCTGGGCTTTAGGCCCAGTCGGGCGCGGGAACCTTTTTAAAAAAAAATTGCCGACGGAAATAAAATCCTAGAAAAAATAAATAAAAATCTAAAAATGCCAAAACAAATTTTCACCGTCTAAATAAAATATTTAGAACGAGATGAACATTTTCTTGGCCCTAAAATGCAATTTTGAAAACATGCAATTTTTTTCTAATGCAAACAAAATTGCAATAAAATCCAAATGGAACAAATATTTGATTCCAGTATTTTTCCTCCAATATTTCATTTATTTTGGAGAAGTCATATTATCTCCTCTCTTGTATTTTAATATGAAATATTTTCGGAGAGAAAAATAATTAAAACCAAAATCCTCGTTTCAAAATTTGATAAAGGAATCAAATATGAAAGCCGGGAAATCCCCAACTCTCTCCGAGGGTCCTTGAGTTGCTAAGGATTTCGAGGATTACGGAACGGAAAGCAATAAAACATGATATGAAATGGTGATCTAATGTATAACATTCCAAATTGAAAATTTGGGATGTTACAAAACCTACCCCCCTTAAGATGAATCTCGCCCTCGAGATTCGGGCTGGCTAGAAAATAGGTGCGGGTGGTCTTTGCGAAGATCATCCTCTCGTTCCCAGGTGGCTTCGTCCTCGGTATGGTGGCTCCGCTGAACTTTACAAAACTTGATAACCTTACTTCGGGTGATTCTGCTGGCAAACTCAAGAATCTTAACTGGCTTCTCCTCGTAAGTCAAATCACTGTCCAACTGAATCGCCTCCAAGGGTACTGTATCTCTTAGCGGTATATCTGCCATCTCAGCATGACACTTCTTCAGCTGTGAAACGTGAAACACGTCATGAACTCCTGACAATCCCTCAGGTAACTCCAACTTGTAGGCAACTTCTCCCATCCGTTCCAAAATGTGATACGGTCCTACAAATCTCGGGGCTAAATTTCCTTTAACTCCAAAACGTTTCACTCCTCGCAAGGGCAATACTTGCAGATATGCTCTTTCTCCAATTTCGTAGGTTACCTCCTTGCGTTTTGAGTCTGCATAACTCTTCTGCCTGGACTGAGCAATCTTCAGTCGGTCTCGAATCAATCTAACCTTCTCCTCAGATTCCTTGATCAAGTCTGGTCCAAACAACTGTCGGTCTCCTACCTCGTCCCACATCAACGGTGTTCTGCACCTTCGTCCATACAGGGCTTCAAACGGTGCCATCTTCAAACTGGCTTGATAGCTATTGTTGTAGGAAAACTCTGCGTATGGCAAATTGTCATCCCAACTAGATCCATAATCTAGCGCACAGTCTCTCAACATGTCCTCCAAAATTTGGTTGACTCTCTCTGTCTGTCCATCTGTCTGCGGGTGAAATGTTGTGCTAAACTCCAATCTCGTTCCCAGGGTCTGGTGCAACTGGTGCCAAAACTTTGAAGTAAACTATGTTCCTCGATCCGATACGATGGTCCTCGGAACTCCATGTAGACATACGATCCTGGACATATAGATCTTGGCCAACTTTGCACTTGTATAGGTGGTTTTCACTGGGATGAAGTGAGCTACTTTGGTCAAACGATCCACTACTACCCATATGGAATCGTATCCTGCTTTGGTCCTCGGCAATCCGGTGATAAAGTCCATGCCAAGTTTATCCCACTTCCATTCGGGTATCGGCATAGGCTGTAACAGTCCTGCTGGCTTCTGATGTTCTGCCTTAACTCTCTGACATACATCACATACGGCGACATACTCAGCAATATACTTCTTCATACTGGTCCACCAGTAACGTTCCTTCAAATCCAAATACATCTTGGTGTTTCCGGGGTGTATCGAGTATGGTGAGTCATGGGCCTCTTGAAGTATTAACTTCCTGATCTCCTGGTTATTGGGCACATAAACTCGGTCCTCAAACCATAGGGTATCGTGCTCATCTTCACGAAAACCTTTGGCCTTTCCTTTGCTCATCTTCTCCTTTATCTCAGCAATCTCCTTGTCCTCTTTCTGGGCTTCCCGAATCTTGTCCAGCAATGTCGACTGGACCTCCATTGTTGCAATAAATCCTCTAGGAACAATCTCCAATCGAAGTTCCATGATTTCCTCTGCTAATTCCTTCGGCAGTCCCTTACTTTCAAGGATATTAGCATAACTCTTCCGGCTCAAAGCGTCTGCTACGACATTGGCCTTTCCTGGATGATAGTGTAGTTTCATGTCATAATCCTTTATAAGCTCCAACCATCTCTTCTGTCGAAGGTTCAGTTCCTTCTGGGCGAAAATGTACTTCAAACTCTTATGGTCCGTGTACACATCACAACGGTTTCCAATAAGGTAATGTCTCCAGGTCTTCAATGCATGCACTACGGCTGCTAACTCCAAATCATGCGTGGCATAGTCAACTCATGAGGTTTTAGTTGTCGTGAGGCATATGAAACAACTCTCCCGTCCTGCATAAGCACACATCCAAGTCCTAAGCGTGAGGCATCGCAGCACACTTGGAACTCCTTATGTATATCTAGCAGTGTTAGCACTGGCGCTGTAGTCAAACGTTTCTTCAATTCCTGGAAACTTGCCTCGCAATCTTCTGTCCATTTAAACTTAGTATCCTTCTTCAACAGTTCAGTCATTGGCTTTGCAATCTTGGAAAAAAATTCTCGATGAATCTCCGGTAGTATCCTGCGAGTCCAAGAAAACTACGGATCTCGCTAACTGAAATGGGTGCCAACCATTCAGTGACTGACTGAATTTTGCTGGGGGCTACTACTATACCTTCTCCCGATATAACATGTCCAAGGAACCCGACTTCCTTCAACCAAAATTCACATTTGCTAAACTTAGCATACAACTGGTGTTCCCTGAGTTTCTCGAGAACTAAGCGCAAATGCTCCTCGTGCTCCTCCTCGTTCTTCGAGTATACCATAATATCATCAATAAACACCACAACAAACTTGTCCAAATACTCCATGAACACCTTGTTCATCGTGCTCATGAAATAGGCAGGGGCATTAGTCAGTCCAAATGACATGACCGTGTACTCGTATAATCCATATCGCGTTGTGAACGCCGTCTTTGGTATGTCCTTCTCCCGTATCTTCAACTGATGATACCCCGATCGCAAATCGATCTTTGAAAACACTTTAGCTCCTTGCAACTGATCAAACTAATCGTTGATCATCGGCAGTGGGTACTTGTTCTTAATCATCACTTCATTTAATGCTCGATAATCAACAACCATCCTCAGGGATTTATCCTTCTTCTCAACCAAAAGTACTGGGGCTCCCCAAGGTGATGAACTTCTTCGGATGTATCCTTTCTCCAATAATTCCTTGATCTGTTTCTTAATTTCTTCCAGATCATTTGCGGGCATCCGATAGGGTCTCTTGGATATTGGTCCTGTACCTGGCAACAGCTCTATCAAAAACTCAATGTCTCTATCCGGTGGCATGCCTGGTAACTCCTCTGGAAAAACATTCGGGTAATCCTTCACTACAGGCACTTCCTCCTAAACAACTCCCGTAAGGGCATTCACTTGACTCCTCCTAGGCACATGCCTAGATATATACTTAATCCTTTTTCCTTCCGGGGTGGTGAGATAAATCGACTTACTAGCACAGTCAATGCTTCCTCCAAACTTTGACATCCAATCCATACCCAATATCACATCCAGTCCTTGTGACTCCAAGATAATTAGGTCAGACGGAAAAACATGTGTACCAATGGTTAAGGGTATCTGGTCACACCATCGGCTGGCCATATACTCTGCTCCGGGTGAACTCACTAAAAGAGGGGTCCTAAGGGTTTGGGTCGGTAGTTTAAACTTATCCACAAATCCCCTTGATATTTATGAATGCGATGCACCAGTATCGAAAAGAACAAGAGCGGTAAATGACTTAACCAAAAACTTACCTATTACCGCGTCCGGCTGTTCTTCAACCTCCTCCACGTTAACGTGGTTCACTTGTCCTTTGTTGAATGGATTTGGCTTCTTCCCAGCGCTCCCATTTCCATTTCCATTCTTTCCTTCAGGGCACTCCGTGGCGTAGTGTCCAGTCTTCCCGCACTTGAAACACGTAACATGACTTAACTCCCTTTTGGCGGGTGTGGCTGGGTTGGGGCGGTTATGATTATTGTTGGTTCTGTTCCCATTCCCATTCTTAGAACCATTGTGGTTATGTGATCCTCCTCCAGTGTGGTTGTGACCTCCATGGTTATGAACAAGTCTTCCCGAGTTCGGGGTTAGGCGGGGTTTCTGCTGAGCTCCTGAGTTATACTTCCCTTGTCCATACTTCCTCTTGCGGCTCTCAATCTGCTGTTGCTTCCCTTCAATCATAAGAGCCTTATCTACCAACTCCTGGTAGTTGTTGAAGGTTGCTACCATCAACTGCATACTCATCTCATCATTCAGCCCTTCCATGAACTTCTCCTGTTTCGCTGCATCTGTGGCCACATCATCAGGGGCGTAGCGAGATAACTTGCTAAACTCATCCACGTACTGAGCCACAGTACGGTTCCCCTGGCGTAGGTTGCAGAACTCCCGCTTCTTCATTTGCATAGCTCCAGTGGAGACATGGGCTGTGCGGAAAGCTTGCTGAAACTGGTCCCAAGTGACATTGGCTATAGGAAAAGTGGCTGTGTAATTCTCCCACCATGAGGCTGCTGGTCCATCCAATTGATGTGCGGCAAAGCGCACTCTCTCAGCATCTGTGCAACCTGTGGTGGTCAACTCCCTTCCAATACGGTGTAGCCAATCGTCCGCAACTATGGGCTCGGTGCTACTGGAAAACACCGGCGGCTGTAACCTTAGAAAACGGGCTAGGTTGTCCACGGGCAGCGGGTTGTTGTTGTTGTTGCCCTGATTCTGAACTAGCAATTGCATCAACGTATTCTTCTGTTGGATTAACTGGGTGAGCTCTGGTAGGAAGGCAAAACCGGTGTCACGTCTCGGAGGCATCTGAGGGTTTTAGATGGAAGAGTTGTAGAATAGAAAAGAGGTCTAATGAGAAAACACTACCCATATGCACATGAGACAAACACAATCATTTCGCTCAATCAATCAAGCAAGGGCATACAAACGATCTAGAACTATCACACAAGTGTTCAACTACTACTAAATACATGGGGGGATACTAGTGATATATGGTAGTCATCTAGAAATTTTAATCGGTGGAAGACTCCATGATGTCTGCTCCAGCTTCGTCTTCATAGTCATCATCACTAGGATCGGAATCGGTGTCGTCGATGATGATGTAGTTGTCCGGGCAAGTGGGATCTTCGTCTTCGTCTCCCGGTGCTGGTCCTCCCATGATTACTCCGATCTTCTTGACTAGGTCGTCATTCTTCTCCAGTAGTGTCTTGATTTCCTCCTCATATCCATCGCGTGTAAACTTGAGTTCTTCCTCCAGTTCGATGATCCTAGTCTTCGCCTTCTTCAAGTCCATCATGTCCGCACACATCTGGTTCTCCTGGCGTCGAATGTGCTGGTTTAACTCCTGAATGAAGGCTGCAATGGATCTATCCTTCCTAGTGCTGATTACTTCCCATTGCTCATCTCGGCGCCCACATATTTGGTAAATAGTGTCCTTAAGTTCCCTGTTGTAAACTTCTCCAATACGTCCAATGGTAATGTGGGCTGCCATCCTCTTGCCTAGACTCCAGGTGGATGCTTCGAAAGAAAACTCTATGGGTTTAGAAGTTGGTGAGAACGTCCTTCCTGGAACTTGTACTTGAATCATCCAGCGCTCCTCTTCAAGTAAGTGGCGTTGTACGTCCCGGTGAAGCTTGGTATTCCAATGTTCAAGTACCTAGTGACCTCCTTCAAGTGACGTCCAAAAGGTGTGTCTTCATCCGGTTGTGCAAACTTGTTCTTCATCTCCGTCATCCTAAAGAGTAGAAAATGGAGAGGAGTCAGAAATGAGAAGAGAGGTGTGACCTAGGGTTTATCTTAGTGGTCGTGTCCTACACTCAGCGTGTGCTCTGATACCATCTTGTAGCGACCCGACCTCAGATGGTCAAGTCTCTGTGCTTCAGTGTCATCCCTGGATCGGTAATGCTGACACACACAGTACTCGAGGCTTTATAACAGAGTAGCAATCACACACTTATTACATCGAAAACTCTCCAAAGAGAACTTATTACAATAATATGGCTTAAGGCCATCTAATACGATAACAGCGGAAGGCTCGGAAGATAAAGTGAGTCCATCAACTCCAACGGCATAACTGAGCTGCACGGCAACGACCTAACGAACCTTACTCCTCGTCTGAAAAGTCTGCAACATAATACGTTGCAGCCCGAAACGGGTCAGCACATGGAATATGCTGGCAAGGTAACATAGTAGAGCAAGAACAAAATAATACTATCACTACATGCATATATGGCTGGTGGAAAGCTCTATGGTTTATAGTTTTTGCGAAAAGCCAATTTTTCCCTACAACAAAGGAATAGATTTTTAATTTTTCTATCATGGTAGTTGAAACATCATTGAGAAGGTTCCTCCAACTCAATCCCAATTAAAGTGATTAACAACCCAACAATATTAATTAAACATGATGAGATACTTTTGATAACCCAAGTACTAGGTACTCAAGAATTGTCCATAACTGGGGACACGGCTAACCATGATTAGATTGTACACTCTGCAGAGGTTTGCGCACTTTTCCCCACAAGACTCCATCTCCTCCGTTGGATTTCGTGAAGCATCGCATCGGCTTGTGATCCTAAATCTAGTGATTGATTATTGACTTGTCAAGGGCAGGTTTTCGCACTACAGGGTGTTTGAGAAACGGATGACCGAGACACAGTCTTTCAGAAACATTAACTCTCTACTCCGGACAGACCATACCAAACCTACATCCCACTACCTGTTGATATGTCTCTTCAAGAGCTTCATGTAACTTACTCAACTATGCTAGAGCCCATAATAGCTTGTGGCTGCACATGGAAGTTTCTAGCATGAATCATCTCAGTTCCCTTTGAGCCTGGGTGGCGGTCCATAGGAAGATCACACGGGTACTCCGGGATTTCCAAAAAATACAGGCAACACTGGGTACTCCAGGTGCCTCAATCCACCCAGTTGTTTGATTAAGTTGCCACCTTAAGTTGAACCATAAATTTAACAATCTCACATCTGTCATGGATTTCACTCAAACCCAAACCACGTCTACAGGCATAGCATAGCATAGTAATATAAGCAACACGTAGAGTAACTCCCAAGGGTTTGAATGTAACAGGGTAATAGGTTCTACCTCAACAACTACTTCCCAACCCACATGTTAATGACATCCTAATCATGCAATGTTTGAGGATTGGAACTAATGCATAAAAACTGGGTGATAAAGGGGTATGATCAAAGTGTTACTTGCCTTGCTGACGATATGCGAAACCTAGGGACTCGTAGTAGCACGCTTCGCACTCCGGGTGTTCTATCGCAAGCAAACAATAGCATACATAAGTAACAAGCAACGATGCACAAGCAAAACCCAAATAAAAGAGGTCGACCAGAAAGTTCAAATTAAGAACTCTGGTTCGCAAAAAGAATCAAATCAAACGGAGCAACGAAACTCAAACGTCGAAAGAAAGAAGCTTCGTTTACTAATCTGAAACTAGGTCAAATTTTACAGTAGAGAAAACTTGTTTGAGTTGGATAAACGGAAAGAGGGTTTCGAGACGAAACTCTAGGCGCTTGAATCGCCTGATTCCGACTAACGAGCGAAAAGATAAGCAGAAACTAAGATCGGATCAGAAATCGCGATAAAAAAAATCGTGGAATAAATCCGATAAAGAAAACTGACGGACAGACTAATGAACGAGTGTTCGTTAGTTGTATCTAACGGGCGAAGAAACATTCGTTAAAACGAACGTTCGGACGAACATCCGCTAACTAGAAGAACCGAGAAAAACCGGTGATCTGAAAAAAACGAATCTAGGGTTTTCTAAAAAACCCGAACGGTTTTAGAAAGAAAAACCGGTGGCAGATCCGGTGACTACCTCCGGCGAGGGCGGGGTGCGGGCGGCGGGGCGGCGGCTCGCGGGGCGGCGGCGGCTCGGCGGCGGCAGCAAACGGCAGCGGCGGGGCTCGGCTATGGCTGCGGCGAGGCAGGCGGCGGCGGCGGCAAGCGGCGGCGGCGGCTGCGGCTTGGGGCGGCGGGGCAGGCGGCGGTGGGGTGGCGGTTTCGGCGGTGGGGTGGCGGCTTATAAAGGGGGCGGGGCGGCGGCTTGCTTGGGCGAGGGGCGCCCGGGGAGGAGTCCGAGCCGGACTCTCCTCGGCGTCCGTGCCGGGCACGGCGGCGCGGGCGAGGGCGGTGGTGGCGCGGGCGGGCCGGCCTGGCTCGGCTGGGCTTTAGGCCCAGTCGGGCGTGGGAACCTTTTTTTAAAAAAAATTGCCGACGGAAATAAAATCCTAGAAAAAATAAATAAAAATCTAAAAATGCCAAAACAAATTTTCACCCGTCTAAATAAAATATTTAGAACGAGATGAACATATTCTTGGCCCTAAAATGCAATTTTGAAAACGTGCAATTTTTTTCTAATGCAAACAAAATTGCAATAAAATCCTAATGGAACAAATATTTGATTTTAAGTATTTTTCCTCCAATATTTCATTTATTTTGGAGAAGTCATATTATCTCCTCTCTTGTATTTTAATATGAAATATTTTCGGAGAGAAAAATAATTAAAACCAAAATCCTCGTTTCAAAATTTGATAAAGGAATCAAATATGAAAGCCGGGAAATCCCCAACTCTCTCTGAGGGTCCTTGAGTTTCTTAGGATTTCGAGGATTACGGAACGGAAAGCAATAAAACATGATATGAAATGATGATCTAATGTATAACATTCCAAATTGAAAATTTGGGATGTTACACCGCGTGAAACGGTCAGCGTCGCACTGGAGCGTCAGTGCCGCATTAATGCCCGGCAAGAGCGGAGGCGACCTCTCACTGGCGGCGCGACGGCCGAGAGAGCGCCGCTTCCTGGTGCACCGACTGCTCCGCGTCGAGGCTGACCATAGGCCCTGTTTGGATCCATAGGTTAGAGTTAGTTTGAGCTAGTTGGGGCTCAAATCTCTAATCTTATAAAAGTTTAGGTTGTTTGATTGCATCATCGGAAAAACGAAGGATTCTTTCAAAGAGGTTTGACTGGGCGCTAGAAATCCTATGGGAAGTAGTACAAAAAATTCCTTAGGAAAAAATCCTATAGGATTCAATCCTACGAATCAAACAACCAATATAGGAAAATTTCCTAAGGATTCTAATCCTCCAAAATTCCTATGCAAATCCTTTGAATCAAAGGAACCCTTAGAGTATCCAAACAGGAGCAGTATAGGACATGAAAGTTGCTCAAAGAATACAATCAAATTTGTATGTGAATGGATTTTTTTCTTTTTGAGAACGGAACGTGAAAGGAATTTTTTTTAGAATGCTTTTGGCATGTCGCTAACATGTGATGAGTTAACCGACCTCAATAGACGGCAAAAACGCCAGCCCACCGCACTTTGAGAGAGACGAGGAGGGAGAAGCGATACGGGCTGCTCGATTACTAGAGATAGGTGTCGCACGGAAGCCAAGAAATATGGTGATAATGTGGGTTAGCCATGTACTAGTATGATGTAACTACACTGCGCTGCCGTGTTTCGTACTCTTCCAGTCCACCGTGGAGATGATTGGTTGATTTTATATCGCTGAATAATATAAAATATTATGAATGCAGACGCTCCACCCCGAGGTTCCTTGCTCCTTCTCGGTCATCGGGAATCTATGTTCTTCCACTCTAATTTTTTTACGTGAGCTTTGTTCATCCTTTTGCCAACACGCGACACATCTAGTATCAAGGTGCATGTGTCATGCAAGGATCGTTCCATCTATATGAAGAACACGTGGGACTGGAACTACGAGACGGACATGTATCCAGGACTGGACGTGTGAACCTGTGTAATGTAGCGCAGTAAGTGAAGTAGAAAGGCACAAATAGTATGAACATGTGTGGCATATAGGCATTTGTCTCTTACTACCACTAAATGTTGTACGTGCAATGCCCGGTGATGTTATGGAGTACGTGACTAAGTACTCTACTACTACTATTTTAATTGGAGGCACATATTAGGTTCTATATTTGTTTATGTGTATGCCCCGAGACCTTGCAACTACACGTGTCTTTCTCTCTGGGTCACACTTTGTATCGTTCATACCACTAGTACAGTAGTACTACTGTGTGTGGTCTCCGACCCAGAAGTGGAGACGCTCTACCATGCTGTTCATGTCCCACTTCTTTCGCTGACATGTGCGACATCCAGCACGTGCCGTGTGTTTGGCACTCCTTCGTCGTAAGAGTTGAAACGCTAGCATTCATTAGAAATAAAAAATTAATATAAATCACCAGTGATACTATACCACGTGGTTTCCTTGCTCCTCGATATCGGAAAGAATACTTCTGCTCGCCGACATGTGGGACGTCGACCATCCTGGTCCACTTGCCATGCCCGCAGAAATCCAAGGGAGAGTCACCCCGGTCGTCACGCCGCAGTAATTACTAATGAGCCGTCAAATCACAGGCCCAACCTTACCCACTATGAAGTTGCTCGGACGAAGGAACCGTCATGACTTCGTTGAATTCCGCTTCTTGAAGAAAACTATTGTACCAGCAGTACTGCTAACTATAGTAGTTACTCCAGCAGAGGCCTCCTTTGGTTCATAGGATAGGAATTTTATAGGAATATGAAAATCATAGGAAGTGAGATGACATGCATCTCAATTCTTGTAGAGAAAGAGATGTCATTTGATGCATAGGATAGGAATTTTTCCATTGAGTCTAGGCTAATGTGCTGGTAATTTGCTCTAAAAACTACAGTAGTAACTAGTAGTACTATTACATGCTCATAATTAATTAAACAAACGTACGGGTGACACAGACACACACACTAACTACTAGTACTACTACTTCTCACATGCTGGCCAGACGCCGTCGTTCTCCTTCCCAGCTTTGTCGGCGACACCCCACCGTGCTTGGATCTCCGCCGACCTCTCCACAGCAGCGCGTGCGTCCTCTTATTTCTTGCGGCGGCGGGCCTGTCTTTTCTTGAGTGCTTTCAGACTTTTCCGCTCCCTCTGTGCGGCTTTGGCCGCCTCTTGCTCTATCGCCATTCGGTCTTGGCAGCTTCAAATTCCGCCCACATAGGTGTGAGGTCGCGAGCGGCGATGAACTCGGCACGGCGGGATGCCACCGCTTGCCTACCATTCTGTGTGCGGTTGTGGGCGGCGAGGAACTCAGCGCGGCGGGATGCCATCGCTTCCTTACCGGTTAGTGTGCGGCGCGCTGGCATGAACGACGCTTGGTGATAGCTCTGGGGTGGAGTGGCCGGACAACCGTAAAGTGCATTGGTTTGTCAAGAGCTCAAGGACAGAAGACGAAGAAAATTTGGATTCCCCTTCAATCCTGGTCATTTATTACCGAGTAAAATGCATTGGCGGTCATTGAACTTGTCTTGATAGCTCACTTTGATAATTGTATATGAGATATGGTGATTATACGGTCACTGGCTCAGCGTATAGCTCCGTATTTGTCTAGTTGACCAGTCAAACGGTACGCATGCGCCTCATCAGCTCGTGTTTTTATCTATCTATCTATGCGGGCCTACCTATCAGTGGAGAAAGAAATAAAAACCAAAATTATGCTTATGTGACATTACTGTTTAGACGTTTGCTGGAGGCCTCCGCGAACACCGAGCATGTATTCACCTGGCTCAACACCAACGGTCATACTCGTGACTCGGTGCCTTGTTCATGTATATCGTCTATCACAACGACAATTTATAAAACAACCTAGCTAGAGAGGGTACTATGGTACGGAGTATGTACTATCGTGAGCAACCGATCATAGTGCCACTGCACACGAGTGTGTGTCTGATCGATTCATCCATTATTCGTAAGTTATGTATGGTTGTGTGGTGTCTAATGGTGGTCGTCGAATGCTAGCTGACGACAAGAGCGGTTGCATGGACATCTGGTTGTCAATACGTGCCGCATATGCTTCAAAAGCTTGTCATCCATGAGTTCACATTTTACCACCATGCCAGCATCTGACCGCCTTGGCCTACCGAAACCCCTTCCATCGCAACCACGCGCTTCCCGCCTAAAACGATCACCGTCTCTACAAAATGTCAATGCCGCACTCACCGGCCTTAACTGCAGGTGTAGTTGGTGCGTCATTGACATGTAGTCCTAATGCCTATTGGGCCCACATGTCAGTGATACAACGCACTTGTGGTTAAGTCACTGAAGCAGCATCCGCATTCACGCCCGGCGCGACCTCTCACTAGCACCAGCATTGCAGCAGCGCGACGGCCGAGAGAGCGCCATCCGCGCGGCATCCCGGTGCAAGCGACTGCTCCGTGTTAATGACACCACCGCTGCCGACGAACCTACTCCGGTGCCAGCAGTCCATCCGTCTGCCGTGACTCATTGCCATTCGCCCGCTATATTAACTTGAGCCCCAGCTCCGAGCCATAGCCAAAGACCCACACTCAGGTGGTGTTTGGTTCTCTAGTCCTAGGACTTTTTCTAGTCCCTAGGACTTTTTGAAAAAGACTCTCAAGGAGGTGCTTCTAAGGACTTTTAGCAAAAAGTCCCAAAAAAGACGCACCCTGTTTCGTTTGATAGGGACTTTTCTAGTCCCAACACTGCGCGGGCACAGCTGGCAGCGAGGAAGAGTAGTACACGATAGGTCGCCACCGCTCTGGTCGCAGGAAGGCCACCGCTCCTCCACTCAACCGACCCCAACCTTGGTGGGATAAAAATCGGCGACCGATTAGCCGCTTGACGGCAATGTGGAGGCGGAAATCTTCATAACCTTGTGCTCCGGTCTGCCGCCGCCGACATCTCGATGACCCTCAGGTATAAGTTCTTCGAAAGCGGCCTTGCTCTACTGCCCCAGCTCCCCACGTGTTTGCATGTGCATCTTTTTCTACTCCCATCAGCTCTTCCAAAGCCACCTAAATTTTTAGTATTATTAGAGGTAAAGCTACTTCATGCATTCGAATCTAGGGCTTTGTTCAAACAACCAAGAAAGGGGGAAAGTTGTAGCATGAATCTAGGACTTGATTCAAAGAGGAAATAATATGGTGAAAGTGGTAGAGACTGGATACCCAACCGGTCTCTTGGTTGAAAAGGGAAATAATGGGAAAACGCAATACAAACTGGATAAGGAATATATCTATTATTGTTTGAAAAAAGGATAGAAAGTGGCGGCTGGTGGACAAGTCAACAGAGTATGTCCAGGATTAGATTTGTTGCCCTCACATAGTAAAAGGTCTCCAGGATTAGAATTGGTGCCCTCACATAGTAAAAGGTCTCAGGATTAGATTTGCTGCCCTCACATAGTAAAAGGTCTCCAGGGTTAGATTTGCTGCCCTCACATAGTAAAAGATCTCCAGGATTAGATTTGCTGCCCTCACATAGTACAGGGTCTCCAGGATTAGGTTTGCTGCCCTCACATAGTAAAAGGTCTCCAGGATTAGATTTGCTGCCCTCACATAGCATGAACAAACTCGGCATCACCACTTTATGCCTCCTTGTAGGTACATTGTGCTGATGCGTCCACTGTCGCATGTCCTTATACGAACCTTTTGTTGTTGTTAATGTAAGGGTGCATGTAAAATGAAGCGATCACACTGTTACCTTAGAGACATGTCTAACAAGTGTTATTGTTAATCTAATGCCTCTAGTGATAAGATGCAATTAAATTGTGTTACAAATGGCACTCCTTCTATTTTCCCTAGTATGATAAGTAAGTTGCTCCTTTACGCTACTGAGTGTCCTGGTGTCCCCACGGTCCCATGCCCTTAAACCAACTCTTTAGTTGTTGTTGATTTATTGTATCTGGTAAACAAGCAATGCCGCCATTATAGTAATACCATATTTGAGGAATCTCATTGTTGATCGTAATGCTTCTGGTAACATGAAGCATTGCTGACGTTTTAAAATTTCTACTGTCCTTGTGTGATTGCCATGAACATAATTATGATGCTTCTTTTCATTTTGTATATGTTTCATATATTCTTATTGACCAGCAACTGTTTACTTTCTATCTATTTGTGCAGATAGGGATACCCATTTCACCTTGTTGCTATTGTGACCTTTTGATAAACTGCACAAAACACTTTTTCTGAATGAGTGGCTTGTGCAGTTCAACTAAAATGTCACATGGGCAACATCTCTCATTTTTGGTGGAACTGCACAAAATGGTGGTTGGAGTTTCCAAAATCTCCGTCAAGTTCTGTTGGTAATCTCGTGCAACATTTTATTAGCCTTTGCAAGATGAGCCATCACTGTCACCACAATGGACTGCACAAAAGGATAAGAAAATTATAGTTGCACCTTACATGAGCCGAACAGCCAACCTTAATGTTCCTCAATTTTAGTGCGACTACTAAAGAAGAACCTGCCAGCTCACGAGAGCAAGTACTTCTGGCTAGCTGAATGATGCAATCTTTGCTTCATTTCAGGTGAACTGCAGAAAAAGGCGCATGAATTGAATCATGGAACTCGAGGCAGGCATCATCCTAGTGGAGCTGCAGGTTGAGTTCAAGGAGGCCACTATTAAAGTGAAATCATGCTCTTCTTGTTCATGTTGTGCAAACAGGAATACTCAACTATAGATGTTGTGATGGTCAAGAGCATTCGCCAAGTTCTTCGATTGTATGACATGGCTAGCCAAGATGGATTTAATCCCGATATTCACTTTATCGAAAGGCTCTAATGGGCTAGTTCTGAATCTTGCAAGATGGGAATCAATGAGATGCGTAGGCATCTTTGTTGTACTTTTTATTTGAATCTTATTTGTTGGTTCTGAATCTTGCAAGCTAGGAATCAATGAAATGGTGTAGGCATCTTTGTTGTACTTATTATTTGGATCTTATTTGTTGGTTCTAAATCTTGCAAGCTGGGAATCAATGAGATGTGTAGGCATCTTTGTTGTACTTATTATTTGGATCTTATTTGTTGGTTCTAAATCTTGCAAGCTGGGAAACACGGCATGATGATGCAGAGGACAACAACCATAACAAATAGTTCAAACTTGGTAGTATTATCTTTGTGAAAGTGCGACAAATGTGCTGATCGTGTGCATCCTGAGAATAATAATTCTAATTGTTGTGCATGTTGATCCTGTGGCACTGATAGAACGAGTCAATGCATTGCTTGTTTTAAGTATAAATTTCTATTAAAGCTAAATAAATTTAAGTAAAGTGACCACTAACTCCTGTTATTACAGTACCAATACAGACCCGCTCGTGAACCGACGTGTGGCCGAAGTAGGTTTCTTAATGGAGGCATTTGAATGCGCCGAGGGTGCATCTTCTGCCGAGCGTGTAGCGGATGAGGGAGGGGTAGTAACTGGTGTCGCCTGTACACACTCAGTTTACTGTTCAATCCAGTTCCCAAAGAGCTGAAAAACGAACAGCTGCCGCCTACACACTCGTTCACTTGAAAAGACTCCAATGGCGATCCGAGGGGTGAGCCTGCTAGGTATGGACTTCAACAAGGAATTCCCCTTTGAGTTCGCCGTTCAGTCCGATGGCTGCACCAAGTTGAATGTGATGTACACCAACGATCCGGACTCAGTGAAGCTCTGCCTCGCCGAGTTCAAGCAGTACCTACAGGATGAGAAAGCACAAGGTTGCAGGACTAGACCTTGTGCCCATCCATTCGTCTCCTGACAGGGACCAGCGGATCGTCGTCGCCCAGGTATGTGTGCGGGACGTCGTCCTCCGCCTTGGTGCTCTAGCCGCGGCGCCGCCGTCTGTCGTTCCCAACATGGTCAGCAAAACAAGAGGAATTGGGAGACAACTGTTCGTCGAGAGGCTGACAGTCTCGGGCCCACCAGGTCCATGGCCTAGGTTTTGTTGTTTAACATGGGCAGCCCATGACATGTTTCAACAATTTTTGGATCCAGTAGGTATCAAGCGGCCTCTGGGCCTCCCAACCTAGCATGTCTATAACATCAGCAACCCAAGTTATGTTTGTTTTTCAAGACGACGCACAACTCAGCTCCATTTTTCTATAAGAATGCAAAACTGAACCTGTTTTCTATAAGAATGCAAAACTGAACCTATATTTATATCTTATTTTATTACATAAGTTTTTGTTAAACTTGTCGTTCGTCCAACCATTTTATAGACCTTCCCACTTCCTTTATTTTTCGTTTTCATTAATCCTATATCTGAATTTTCTCCCACTTTCTTTTTCGATGTAAACTGAGTTTCCTCATGGTACTTTTCCCTAGAACCAACTCAAATGTCCCACGTCTAGCCTAAAAAATAATAATACCCCACATACTATTAACTCATCAAATTTAAATGATATTTTATTTCATAAGTTGAAAGTTCTTACAAAATAATAATAATAATAATTGTTTATATATAACTTGGCAAGTTAACTCCTAGTGATTGCGTACATAAGCTTGCAAAGATTTTACTGACCAATGTAGTAATAGACGTGCAATCATGTGTTTATGTTTTTATAACATTTCTCCGTCTAGCCCAACATGATATTTTCACCCAGCCCAGCAAGTCCGCGGATTTCGAGAAAAATACAAATGGGCTTTAAATTCTACCATATATATAAGTGGGCTGCATAGATGCTACATCATTGTTTCACCCAGCCCACCAAATGGATTAAAAACAAATGGACTGGCTGACATGTGGGCCAGTAGGTCGAAGCCTAAGAAGGCGTTGGATTTACATCCAACGGCCGGCATTCTTCTTCAATCTCTCCTCTTCTTCCCCCAGCGCTGCACGGACCGCCTGCTCCAGCCTCCGCGTCTAGCAGCGTTGTTTTGCGCTCCTCAGCGAAACGCTACCCCGCTGACGCCCAGGCCATCCCTCCACTCCGCACCTCCTGTTATTATCTGCTGAGTGTAGGCCCACCCCACACCCGAACCAGTCAAGTTTCCCACTCCTCTCCGTCTGCGACTCCACTACCGCGTCTTCCCCATCTCCGGGTCGTTCCAGTCTGGGGCCTCACCGTCGTCCACCGCCTCGGTGCGCTCGGCGCGGCGTGGTCAACATACGAGAGTCATCGGAAGAGGACTGTACATGGAGAGCCTGACGGTTGGGACCCACGAGGTCCATGGTTGCACGAAAGGAAAGTTCCTCCTTATTACGCACTGTACATGGACTGTACGTGGGAAGGGCTTCTGTATTTCGCGAAAAAACGTTCCCCCCGCTGATAGGTCAGACCCACCAGCTATATCTTTGCACGCAAGGAAGTGCCTCCTTATTACGCACACAAAAATGAATACCCCCCTGCTAGCTGGGACCCACCATAGTGGGTGGCTGACTTGTGGGCCTACTAAGTTGACGGGGATGGAGGGCTTTGTCAACTTAGTCAATATGAACGATTCTAGCTCCAGTGACCGTACGATGTCCATCCAACGGCCATAGTGCTTCTTCAACCTCTGGTCTTCTTGCTCCAGCCGCCCAAAGCAGCACCGGTCGTGCCGCGTGCTCCTGCCTCGCGTGGCCGGTTGTGATGTCGTGGAGGCCTCACCGCCCCCTACTACTCCCACCATTGGCCAGGGCATCCCTCTACTCAACCACACCCCCTGTTATTCTGCGGCAATGGCAGCCTCACGCCGCAGCCGAACCAGTGAACCCTTGTACTCCTCTCTGCGTGGGCATCCACTGCCGCGTCTTCCCCGGCTCCGCGTTGTCCCCTTCCTAGGCCTCGCGGTCGTCCACCGCCTTGGTGCTCTCGGCGCGGCGTGGTCAATGTGGTCAACGACCGACTTCCATCAGAAGAGTACTATACGTGGAGAGGCTGACAGCTGGGTCTGCGGCCGCAGCTGGATCCACGGCCACAACCCAGTTTTTTTGTGATTTGCCAAGTAAGTCGCTTTGTCAGGCCTGTTAGGCTGCAAATCTTTCAAGACGAGGAGAGCTTCATTCGGCTGGCCGAGAAAATGGCCTATCAGTAATGAGAAATGGGCTATACATTTTTAAAACACATCAAACCGGCAATTAGTTTCAAATTTATTTATTTTCCATTTCGAGATTTTAAATTGCCTTGATTTTTATGCGTGGACAATTTGTTGGATTTTATATTGATATATATTTATTTTTAAAATCAGAAATCAGTTTGAACGTGACTCGAAATTTCGGGATTAAAAAGAGTTCGGACCGCACCGAAATATGCAAAATTTCGTATAATTTTTTAACCGTGGCCACAATATGGGCTGTAATGCTAACAAAAAGAATATGGGCTCAAAAAAACCTTAAGAATTAGCAAATGGGTTGTAAATTATTAGAAATAATGGCAGATGGGTTGTATGCTGTTTTCCACAGATTTGAGGCTTTCCTAAAAAAAGGTTGACGCACAAGCAGTGACTGTTGGATATCCATCCAACGACCGTCGTGCTTCTTCAATCTCTGCTCTTCCTGCTCCAGCCGCTCAAACAAGCGCCGGCGGGACTGCCTGCTCCCTCCTCCCCGTGATCGGCTGTGCTGCCGCGCAGGCCTCACCGCCCCACCGTACTCCCATCGCTGGCCTAGCCATCCCTCTACTCACCCACACCTATTTTTATTCTCCGGCGACGGCAGACGAACCAGTAAACCCTCGTACAGTCGTACTCCCCTCCGCGTGGGAAACAACTGCCGAGTCGTCCCTGGCTCCGTGTCGTTCCCTTCCTAGGCCTCGCCGTTGTCCACCGCCCTGGTGCTCTCGGCACGGCCTGGTCAACGTGGTCAACGATCGACATGCATCTGAAGTGGACTGTGCGTGGAGAGGCTGATAGCTGGGTCCACGGCCGCACGCAAGGAAATGCCTCCTTATTACGCGCAAAATAATGATTCCTCCACCTGACATCTGGGACCCACCGAAAGGGCCTCTGTATTTCGTGAAAAAAACGTCACCGCCGCTGACAGCTCGGACCCACCAGCTATATCTTCGCATGCAAGGAAGTGCCTCCTTATTACGCACAAAAAATGAATACTCCCCCTACTAGCTAGGACCCAGTATAGTGGGAGGCTGACTTGTGGGCCTACTAAGTTGACGGGGACGGAGGGCTTTGTCAACTTAGTCAATATGCACGATTCTAGCTCCATTGACCATACGATGTCCATCCAACGGCCGTATTGCTTCTTCAACCTCTGGTCTTCTTGCTCCAGCCGCCCAAACCAGCATCGGTCATGCCTTGTGCTCATGCCTCTCGTGGTCGGTTGCGATGTCGTGGAGGCCTCACCTCCCCCTACTACTCCCACCGCTGGCCAGGCCATCCCTCGACTCACCCACACCCCCTGATATTCTGTGGCGACGGAAGCCTCACACCGCAGCTGAACCAGTGAACCCTCGTACTCCTCTTCGCGTGGGCATCCACTGTCGCGTCCTCCCTGGCTCCGCGGCGTCCCCTTCCTAGGCCTCGCCGTCGTCCACCGCCTTGGTGCTCTCGGCGCGGCGTGGTCAATGTGGTCAACGACCGACTTCCATCGGAAGAGTACTGTACATGGAGAGGCTGGCAGCTGGGTCCACGGCTGCAGCAAGGAAGTGCCTCCTTATTACACGCAAAATAAATATTCCTCCACATGATAGCGGGGACCCACCGGACGGGCCACCGTATTTCGCGAAAAAACGTTTCCCCCTGACTGCTGGGACCCACCAGCTACATCTTCGCATGCAAGGAAGTGCGTCTGGGCAAAAAACGATTCGCCCCCCTGACTGTTGGGACCCACCAGCTACATCTTCGCACGCAAGGAAGTGCCTGACAGTCGGGACCCACCTGGTCGAAGCGTACATAGCGTTGTCATTCTGGTCGCGAACGTGTACGTACATACTGGTCGATGTAGAGGCGCGCACGTGTCGTAGCAGAGGCGCGCACGTAGCATGTACACGTACGTACAACGGCCAGGGTGCAAGAAAATAAATATGGCCTTGTACGTACATACGGGCGGGGTCTCGAACGCCTACTCGCGCGTACGTACGGCCAGGGCTCGTGTACATGGCTGGGTCGGAACAGAGAAACAGCGTCGTCCTCGTGTTCATGGGGAGCCAACTGGCTGGGTCGGAACGGAATGCGTTGTTGTGTTCATCGGGAGGGCTTGGACGGAATAGCCGATGGAAACGAGGCCTGGCGTACCACAGAACGGAGGAAACGGCCTTGTGTTCGACCGGCCACATTCGGAACGGGATCCTGTTCATCGGGAGGGGTCTGGTGTACCGCAAAACGGAGGAAACAGACCTCCTATGATCGAAACGGGGGTCCTGTTGATCGGGAGGGGTGTGGCGTACCGCAAAACGGAGGAAACGGACTTGTGTTGGAGCGCTACGGTCGAAATGGGGGTCCTGTTCATCGGGAGGGGTGTGGCGTACCAGAAAACAGGACTCCACAAGATACTGTTCATCTCTACCGCTGACCCCCTCCAGCCTCCACGGGCTACTGTTCATCCACCGTCGACCTCCTCCAGCCTCCACTTGCGACTGTTCATCCACGGGCTCCTGTTCATCCAGCCTCCACCATGCTACTCCACCAGCTACTGTTCAACCAGCCCTCTCCACGGGCTCCTGTTCAACCACCCCTCCACGGGCTACTATTCATCCAGCCCTCCATCATCTACTGTTCATCCTGCCCTCCACGGGGTGGTCCTGTTCATCCTGCCCTCCACGGGGTGGTCCTGTTCATCCTGCCCTCCACGGGGTCCTGTTCATCCAGCCCCAACCGACTCGATCGATCGGGGTCCTGTTCATCCACCCCCACCGGGAACTGTTCATCCAAACCCCCCAGCAACGCTCACTGTTCATCCAGAGGCAGCATCGACCGGCTTCAGTTAGCAGCAGTAGCGAAGGAATCGCTTGATCGGGTTCAGTTAACAGCCATTGATCGATCGCTCGGGTTCAGTAACGCATAGCCTGCAGTGCAATCGCTCGGGTTCAGTTAGAGCCCAACGCCTTGCTCAGGTTCAGTTAGAGCCCAACGCCTCACACCCACGTGCGTGGGTGTACGAGAGAAACGCGCATCGCTCGGCCCCCACCACCCACCGTAACCGAGAACACCCCGATATTTTCCGCGCCCTCGCTTCTACCATGGATTTTTCCGCCATGGACAGCCCAAAGAATGTCATGCAGCTGCGTCTCCGGCCCGCCTAGGACCAAAAGCCCATTTTCTGTCATGATTTTTTGTCATAGAAGTAGGACCCCACCACATATATGATGATACTGGGTTTTGTCACAATTATCGTCATAGAAGTGTCATAAGTATGACAAAAAAAATTTGTTCGGCCCAAAATGTCACGGATGTGTCTTTTTTTGTAGTGGAGGGTGGGGGCGCGCCTACCCCACTGGGCATGCCGCCCTACCTCGTGTCCGCCTCATTGCTTCCTTAACCTCCACTCCAAGTCTCCTAGATTGCGTTTGTTCCAAAAAATATCCTCGCGAAGGTTTCGTTCCGTTTGGATTCCGTTTGATATTCCTTTTCTACGAAACACTCAAATAGGCAAAAAAACAACAATTTGCACTGGGCCTTCGGTTAATAGGTTAGTCCCAAAAATAATATAAAAGTGCATAATAAAGCCCATTAAACATCCAAAACAGATAATATAATAGCATGGAACAATAAAAAAATATAGATACGTTGGAGACGTATCAGGCACCATCGAAATTCGTTGAGACGACACCATATGAACAGTGGTTTGGCAAGAAACCCAAGTTGTCATTTCTTAAAGTCTGGGGCTGCGATGCTTATGTGAAAAAGCTTCAACCTGATAAACTTGAACCCAAATTGGAGAAATGTGTCTTCATAGGATACCCAAAGGAGATTGTTGGGTACACCTTCTATCACAGATCGAAAGGCGAGATATTCGTTGCTAAGAATGGACCCTTTCTAGAGAAGGAGTTTCTCTCGAAAGAAGTGAGTGCGAGGAAGTAGAACTTGATGAGGTAACTGTACCTTCTCCCTTATTGGAAAGTAGTTCATCACAGAAATCAGTTCCAGTGATTCCTACACCAATTAGTGAGGAAGCTAATGATGATGATCATGAAACTTCTAATGAAGTTACTATCGAACCTCGTAGGTCAATCAGAGTAAGTTTCGCACCAGAGTGGTATGGTAATCCTATTTTGGAGGTCATGTTACTTGACCATGATGAACCTACGAACTATGAGGAAGCGATGATAAGCCCAGATTCTGCAAAATGGCTTGAGGCCATGAAATCTGAGATGGGATCCATGTATGAGAACAAAGTGTGGACTTTAGTTGACTTGCCTGATGATCGGCAAGCCATAGTGAATAAATGGATTTTCAAGAAGAAGACTGACATTGACGGTAATATTACTGTCTACAAAGCTTGACTTGTTGCGAAAGGTTTTAGACAAGTTCAAGGAGTTGACTACGATGAGACATTCTCACCCGTAGCAATGCTTAAGTCTGTCCGAATCATGTTAGCAATTGCCGCATTTTATGATTATAAAATTTGGAAAATGGATGTCAAAACTGCATTCCTTAATGGATATCTCAAAGAAGAGTTGCATATGATGCAACCAGAAGGTTTCGTCGATCCTAAAGGTGCTAACAAAGTGTCAAGCTCCAGCGATCCATTTATGGACTGGTGCAAGCCTCTCGGAGTTGGAATAGATGCTTTGATAGTGTGATCAAAGCATATGGTTTTATACATACTTTTACAAGAAAGTGAGTGGGAGCTCCGTAGCATTACTGATATTATATGTGGATGACATATTGTTGATTGGAAATGATACTGAATTTCTGAATAGCATAAAAGGATACTTGAATAAGAAATTTTCAATGAAAGACCTCGGTGAAGTTGCTTATATATTGGGCATCAAGATCTATAGAGATAAATCAAGACGCTTAATTGGACTTTCACAAACCACATACCTTGACAAAGTTTTGAAGAAGTTCAAAATGGACCAGTCAAAGAAAGGGTTCTTGCTTGTGTTACAAGGTGTGAAATTGAGTCAGACTGAATGCCCGACTACTGCAGAAGATAGAGAGAAAGTGAAAGTCATTCCCTATGCCTCAGCCATAGGTTCTATCATGTATGCAATGGTGTGTACCAGACCTGATGTGTGCCTTGCTATTAGTTTAGCAGGGAGGTACCAAAGTAATCCAGGAGTGGATCACCGGACAGCGGTCAAGAACATCCTGAAATACCTGAAAAGGACTAAGGATATGTTTCTCGTTTATGGAGGTGACAAAGAGCTCATCGTAAATGTTTACGTCGATGCAAGCTTTGACACTGATCCGGATGTCTCTAAGTCACAAACCGGCTACGTATTTTTATTGATTGGTGGAGCTGTCAGTTGGTGTAGTTCTAAGAAGAGCGTCATGGCAGGGTCTACGTGTGAAGCGGAATACATAGCTGCTTCGGAAGCAGCAAATGAAGGAGTTCATATCCGATCTGGGTGTAATACCTAGTGCATCGGGTCCAATGAAAATCTTTTGTGACAATACTGGTGCAATTGCCTTGGCAAAGGAATCCAGATTTGACAAGAGAACCAAGCACATCAAGAGACGTTTCAATTCCATCCGCGACCAAGTCAAGGAGGGAGGCATAGAGATTTGCAAGAAACATACGGATCAGAATGTTGCAGACCCGTTGACTAAGCCTCTCTCACGAGCAAAACATGATTAGCACCAAGACTCCATGGGTGTTAGAATCATTACTATGTAATCTAGATTATTGACTCTAGTGCAAGTGGGAGACTGGAGGAATTATGCCCTAGAGGCAATAATAAAGGTGTTATTTATATTTCCTTATATCATGATAAATGTTTCTAATTCATGCTAGAATTGTATTAACTGGAAACTTAGTACATGTGTGAATACATAGACAAACAGAGTGTCCCTAGTATGCCTCTACTTGACTAGCTCGTTAATCAAAGATGGTTAAGTTTCCTAGCCATAGACATGTGTTGTCATTTGATGAACGGGATCACATCATTAGAGAATGATGTGATGGACAAGACCCACTCGTTAGCTTAACACTATGATTGTTTAGTTTATTGCTATTGCTTTCTTCATGACTTATACATGTTCCTATAACTATGAGATTATGCAACTCCCGAATACCGGAGGAACACTTAGTGTGCTATCAAACGTCACAACGTAACTGGGTGATTATAAATATGCTCTATAGGTGTCTCCAATGGTGTTTGTTGAGTTGGCATAGATCGAGATTAGGGTTTGTCACTCCGATTGTCGAAGAGATATCTCTGGGCCCTCTCGATAATGCACATCACTATAAGCCTTGCAAGTAATGTGACTAATGAGTTAGTTAAGGGATGATGCATTACGGAACGAGTAAAGAGACTTGCCAGTAATGAGATTGAACTAGGTATAATGATACCGACGACCGAATCTTGGGCAAGTAAACATACCGATGACAAAGGGAACAACTTATGTTGTTATGCGGTTTGACCGATAAAGATCTTCGTAGAATATGTAGGAACCAATATGAGCATCTAGGTTCAAATATTTGTTATTGACCGAAGATGTGTCTCGGTCATGTCTACATAGTTCTTGAACCCGTAGGGTCCACACGCTTAACATTCGATGACGATTTGTATTATGAGTTTATGTGATTTGATGACCGAAGGTCGTTCGGAGTCCCGGATGATATCACAGACTTGACGGGGGGTCTCGAAATGGTCGAGACATAAAGATTCATATATTGGAAGGTTACATTCGGACACCGGAATGGTTCGTGTCGTTTCGGATGAATTTCAGAGTACCGGGGGTTACCGGAACCCCCCACCCCCGGGAAGTTATCGGGCCTCATGGGCCTAATGGTCGAAGAGAGGAGGCAGACCAAGGAGTGGCACATGCCCCCCTAGCCCAAACCAAGTTGTACTAGGGCTAGGGGGTCGCCCCCCCCCTTTCCTTCTCTTCTCCTACTCCTTCCCCCCTTCTCCTTGTGGAAGTAGGAAAGGGGGGGCGAATCCTACTTGGAGTAGGACTCCCCCCTTGGGCACGACACCCTTGGACGACCTCCTCCTCCCTCACCCCTTTATATATGTGGGAGGGGGCACCCCATAGACACAAAAGTTAATCTTTTAGCCGTGTGCGGTGCCCCCTCCATAGCTTGACACCTCAGTCATATCATCGTAGTGCTTAGACGAAGCCCTGAGCCGGTAACTTCATCATCACCGTCACTACGCCGTCGTTCTGACGAAACTCTCCCTCGGCCTCAACTGGATCAAGAGTTCGAGGGACGTCACGGAGCTGAATGTGTGCAGATCACGGAGGTGTCGCGCGTTCGGTACTTGATCGGTTGGATCGCGAAGACGTTCGACTACATCAACCGCGTTAGTAAACGCTTCCGCTTTCGATCTACGAGGGTACGTAGACACACTCTCCCCTCTCGTTGCTATGCATCTCCTAGATAGATCTTGCGTGATCATAGGTAAATTTTTTGAAATACGGCGTTCCCCAACAAAAGCCCTGTGCGGATCACTTCACCATCATCGTCACCACGTCGTCGTGCTGACGGAACTCATCTACTTCCTCGACACTTTGCTGGATCAAGAGTTCGAGGGATGTCATCGAGCTGAACGTGTGTAGAACTCGGAGGTGCCGTACGTTCGGTACTTGATCGGTCCGAACAAGAAGAAGTTCGACTACATCAACCGCGTTGTCAAATGCTTCCGCTTTCGGTCCATGAGGGTACGTAGACACACTCTCCCCCTCTCATTGCTATGCATATCCTAGAAAGATCTTGCGTGAGCGTAGGATTTTTTTAAATTGCATGCTACATTTCCCAACAGATACGGCACAAACTTCTTGGGTTAATGGTAGTCACGTTGAACACGAAACCAAAAGGTTGATGTGAAGGAAATATGCCCTAGAGGCAATAATAAAGTTATTATTTATTTCCTCATATCATGATAAATGTTTATTATTCATGCTAGAATTGTATTAACCGGAAATATAATACATGTGTGAATACATAGACAAACATATTGTCACTAGTATGCCTCTACTTGACTAGCTTGTTCATCAAAGATGGTTGAGTTTCCCAACCATAGACATGAGTTGTTATTTTATTAACGGGATCACATCATTAGGAGAATGATGTGATTGACTTGACCCATCTCGTTAGCTTAGCACTTGATCGTTTAAGTTTACTGCTATTGCTTTCTTCATGACTTATACATGTTCCTTTGACTATGAGATTATGCAACTCCCGAATACCGGAGGAACACTTTGTGTGCTACCAAATGTCACAACGTAACTGGGTGATTATAAAGGTGCTCTACAGGTGTCTCCGATGGTGTTCGTGGAGTTGGCATAGATCAAGAATAGGATTTGTCACTACAATTGTCGGAGAGGTATCTCTGGGCCCTCTCGGTAATGCACATCACTATAAGCCCTGCAAGCAATGTGACTAATGAGTTAGTTGCGGGATGATGCATTACGAAACGAGTAAATAGACTTGCCGGTAACGAGATTGAGCTAGCTATTGGGATACGGACGATCGAATCTCGGGCAAGTAACATACCGATGACAAAGGGAACAACGTATATTGTTATGCGGTTTGACCGATAAAGATTTTCGTAGAATATGTAGGAACTAATATGAGCATCCAGGTTCCGCTATTGGTTATTGACCAGAGACATGTCTTGGTTATGTCTACATAGTTCTCGAACCCGTAGGGTCCGCACGCTTAAAGTTCTGTGACGATCGATATTATGAGTTTATATGTTTTGATGTACCGAAGGTAGTTCAGAGTCCCGGATATGATTACGGACATGACGAGGAGTCTCAAAATGGTCAAGACGTGAAGATTGATATATTGGAAGCCTACATTTGGACATCGGAAGAGTTCCGGGTGAAATCGGGATTTTACCGGAGTGCCGGAGGGGTTACCGGAACCCCCCGGGGGTTAATGGGCCTTGTTGGGCCCTAGTGGAGAGAGAGAGGGGCCGGCTAGGGCAGGCCGCACGCCCCCTCCCCCTCTGGTCTGAATTGGACTAGGAGAGAGGGGGCGGCACCCCCCTTTCCTTCTCCTTCTCCCCCTTCCTTTCCCCCTCCTAGTAGGAGTAGGAAAGAGGGGAATCCTCCTCCTACTAGGATGAGGATTCCTCCTCCTGGCGCGCCCTCTAGGGCCGGCCGGCGTCCCCCCTTGCTCCTTTATATACGGGGGCAAGGGGCACCTCTAGACACACAAGTTGATCATTGATCTCTCCCAGCCGTGTGCGGTGCCCCCCTCCACCATAATCTACCTCGGTCATACTGTAGCGGTGCTTATGGGAAGCCCTGCAACGGTAGCTTCATCAACATTGTCACCATGCCGTCGTGCTGACAAAACTCTTCCCCGAGCTCTACTGGATCGTGAGTTCGCGGGACGTCACCGAGCGGAACGTGTGCTGAACGCGGAGCTGCCGTACGTTCGGTACTGAGGATCGGTCGATCGTGAAGACGTACGACTACATAAATAGTGTTGTCATAACGCTTCCGCTTAACGGTCTATGAGGGTACATGGACGACACTCTCCCCTCTCGTTGCTATGCATCACCATGATCTTGCGTGTGCGTAGGAAAATTTTGAAATCACTACGTTCCCCAACATGATGCCTTTTGTTTCGGCGCTGACCTTGGGGTGTTGCCCAATGTCCCTCCAACACTCACAAATGAGTTTGTCCTCGGACGGCATGTATTCCTTCGTCCGCTTGCTTTTGAGCTTTGGCTTCGCGCCGGCTTGGTTGGCGAGCTGGTCCTTGAACAAAGGCTCCCCGTCGATGTCCATTTCATCCTCTTCCTCAAGACCATAGTCCTCTGAGAACTCGTGGTCGAGTGGGAAGCTGCCCATGCTGACCTGATCTTGCATGAATGTGTCGTCCATGCCAGCTTGATCATAGGTCGTCGGCATGAATGGCACTCAACCGTCATGGCTTTGGATCTCCTCGGGATCATAGGCAGCCGCAGTGGCACCCCAGCGGAGACAGCGGCCACTGCACCGCCTTCGAAGATGATGTTCTTGATGATGAAACGGTTGGCCATTTCATTGTCATCGACCGCCGGCATTCTTTTGAACAGGTTGCGGGTGCTGGGGAGCATGTCAGTTGGCATCTCCCGCGGGCGCTTCCTTGCCCCTCCGGAGGATGATGCACCAGCCACCGGCGTAGTGTTGAGGTCGATGGCCACGGGCGCGGGCGCTGTCGTGGACGGCGCCACCATGCTCACCTCCAGCGAGCATTCAGCGGAGAAGTGGGAGGCTTGCAGATAGACGTGGAAGCCGGGAATCGGCAGCGTGGCAGACGCACGCGGCGACTCAAGCAGCACCATCCAAGGAAATGCAACGAGCTTGTGCTGGCCGCGGCCATGGCGACACTGACAAGCTCGTGTTGGCCAAGGTTTAAACCTAGGTAGATCAGGTCCTCCCTCGTTGCCATGGTGAGTCGGGCATTGGTTTCCTCCTGTTGTGCGTTGGAGGAGAGGGCGGTGACGGCTACTGCTTCATCCCTTGCGTCAGAGGTGTTCTGTGAAGGGCGCCGGATGTCCAGGCTGGAGGCCGGATGTCCTGCGGCTCAGGACGGGCCGGATGTCCGGGAGGACTTGGACGATCTGGTTGCTCTCTGGATAGGAGGAGCCGGATTTCCGGCGTCGGGCCGGATGTCTGGGCCTGGCCGGATGTCCGGGGCCTGTAGGTCCTTGTCGGCAGGGCTGCTGCTGGCGATGATGCTCCACGGGCCGGATGTCTGAGACTTGGGGGCCGGATGTCCGGGTCCTGGGACTTCTCCGGTTCCTTTCATCGTTCCTCTTCATCCGTGAACTTGGGGACTTGTCTATCTTCACGTGCATCTTTGGGGGGGCCTTTTTGGTACCTCATCATGCACAACATTATGGACTTAGGTGGTAGCCATGTCTCGAGTGGATCATATGAAATATCACTAAGGAAGGAAGTCACCTTGGTCTCGAGAGCTCTAGCTCTAGCTCGTGTCATTGGTCCTCTTGGCACTTGATGAGACGATGGTAGGTCCATGGGGATGACCATAGGATGCTCCGCATCACCCTGTTCCCCATATCGCGCCCGAACAACCGCACATACCTTGCCTCGCCACGAAAAAAGCAAGACAAAATAGCAACCCAGCCGCGGTTTGTCGTGCGTAGGCCAATTTGACACGAAACAAGCTGCGTTGCACGAATGTTGAAGGAATAATGATCTAATGGTCAGAGAGTCGGCTGAAATTTGGCACTTCCAATTTGGCACGTATGGCGCCGCCAAGTAACCGCACGCGTACCCCCCCCCCCCCCCCCCCCTCGCATACCGGATGTCTTACGGGCCATCCCATTTTACGTCTTCCCCTCTTCATTTTTTCTTTTTCTCCGTTTCCCATTTACTTTTCTCGGTATTCTTCTTTAATTTTTTCTACCTTTTTTGCGAACTTTCTTTTCAAATAGCGATTATTTTCTTGTTCATCGAATTCAAAAAAAATCATCAATGTAAAAAATGTTCATCGATTCAAAAAGAGTTCATCAAATTCATTTTTGGTTCATCGGTACTCAAAAAATGTTCATCAAATCCAAATTTGGTTCGTTAAATTAGAAAATATTCATCAAAATTGAAAGTTGTTCATTATTTTCACAAACTATTAATAAAATTCGAAATTTTTTCATCGATTTATAAAAATGTTCATCAAACTCAAAGCGTGTTCATCGAAATCAAAATTTATTCATCCATTTTTTCAAAAACAAATTCATCGTATTCAAAATCTGTTCAACATAATTTTTAAAAATGTTCATTAAGCTTTCAAAAAGTTCATCCCACTTTTCAGAAAATGCTCTTGAATTGAGAATTTGTTCATAAAATTCAAAATGTGTTCATCAAATTCGAAAAATGTTCATCAAATTAAGAATTTGTTTATCTGATAAAAAGTATTCATCAATATCAAAATTCATGGACATTTTTAAAAATCATAATTATTTTTTGAAATCATGAACATTTTTCAAATCTGTGAACATTATTTGAATTCAAGGACATTTTTTTGGCTCCACGAACATTCCAGAATTCATGTTTTTCAAATTTTGGAACTATTTCGAAATCCAGAATTATTATAAATAAGAAAACCAAAAACGGAAGATAAAAAACAAAAAAGGAAACAAGAAAATATGGGGCACCCTTCGCCGCTCATGAGCCGGCCCAAATGGCACACGAGGGTAGCGAGGTGTGCGCTGCGTCGTGTTGTATAGCAGCACCCTTGAAATTTGGCCAAAACTCAGTCGGCTGAGTTTTAGCAATCTGGAAAGACAAAACACAAAAGCAAAACAAAAATAGAAACAGAAAAATAGAAAAAACCCTACTTGCTCGTGCCTTGTGTTCATTGCAATTGCACGCGAGGGGCGTACATGCAATTTGAAGGAAAGCACATAAATATAAAATATACTATTGCAAAAAAATGGATAGAATATTTTTAATAAGAAGAAAAATACAAAAAGTTTGGACAGAATAATAATTACATAGAAGCAACGAAAAATAGAAATAGAAATAGAAACAATGTAGAAAAAACTAAAAAGACACATTAAGAAACATCCTGATCAAAGGAAAAGCTACTAGCAACGCACACATACGAGGTTGAGAAAACCACACGGACGTACTTTTCTCGCAAAATAACTCGGGCACATCATTGATAGCCCATATGTGTGAGACGACAAAAAGCCTGCCAGCCCTTGACGGTTCGTGGGCGGTACGAGGAATCGTTCATCAACGATTCGAAGGACTCTAAGTATGATCTACACTAACAAGATCTTCTTCCCATACAACTCGGTGGGTAACGATCGTGATCCCAACCCGTTATGCATCTTCATATTGATCTTGGGTGATCACAGGCGTGAAAGTTCTTATTCTCTACTACGTTTCTGAACAAAATAATACAACGTTGCATTAGAGGGGCGTCACTTGTAGTTACATGCCTAGTGAAAGACATGCAACTGTCAACTTCCCTGACAAAACACCACAGTTACAGTTGCGTTGACAAAAATGCATTTACAGTCAAGCCTGACACTTGCAGTTGTGTGTGTAATGATAGACATGCAAATGCCCCTCTCCCAGACAAAACACCGCTAAATTGTAGTTGCAGTCGACGCGATTGTACAACCAGATGACAAATATTTTAAAACTTAAAAAAGAGTTGTTTTTAACAGAATCTAAAAAACATATAAGTACCAAGAATGTATCGTTAGCAAGAAAAATATGTAAAAGGAACAATAAAAAGAGAAACAAAAAACAAAATGAAGAAAATGCAAAAAGAATATCAACACCACAAAGAACACAGATGAAAAAAAACATTTATAATCACTTACAAGAAAATAAAAGAAATGAGATTTAAAAACAAGTAAAAGCAAAAAAAGCCCAATAGATAAAGAAAAAAAACCCATGTTCCCCATTTCCCGCACGACCCACCGCACAGACCCTGCCTCGGCACGGAAAAAGCAAGACAAAACAGCAATCGAGCCACTGTTTGTCGTGCACAGGCCAATTTGACACGAAAAAGTTAATGGTCCAATGGCCAAAGACAGTCGGCTGAAATTTGGCGCTACCTATTCGCTACCTATTCGATACGCAGGGCGGCGCCGAGCAACCGCGCGAGTACCCCTCCTCACGTGCTGGATGTCGTATGGGCCGGCCCATTTTACTTTTTTTTCTTTTGTCTTTTCCCTTTTTTCCTTTCTTTTTTCGTTTTTTCTTTTCCCTTTGTCGTTTTTTCTTTTTCTTTTTTTGCTTCCCTTTTTCTTTTCTCTGTTTTTTCTTTATCTTTTGTGATCTTTTTGTGGAATTTCTTTTCAAATTCCGTGAACATTTTTGAATTCAAAAATGTTCATTGAATTCATTTTTTGTTCATTAGGATTTAAAAAATGTTCATGAAATCCAAATTTGGTTCACTGAATTAAAACAATGTCCATCCAGTTCTAAATCTGTTCATTATTTTCAAAAACTATTCATAAAATTCCAAATTTGTTCCTGTATTTCTAAAAAAAATCATCAGATTCAAAGTTTGTTCATCGAAATCAAAATTTGGCATCCATTTTTCAAAAAACATTGTTCATCTACCTAAAAAACAATTCGTCATATTCAAAATTTGTTCACCATAATTTTTAAAAATGTTCATCAAATGCAAAAAAATGTTCATTCAGATTTCAAAAAGTTCATCCAATTTCGAAAAATGCTCGTGAATTGAGAATTTGTTCATCAGATTCAAAAAAATGTTCATGAAATTAAAATTTTGTTCATCTGTCTAAAAATGTTCATCAATATCCAAATTCACGAATATTTTTTGAAATCACGAACATTTTTCAAATTCATGAACATCATTCGATTTCAGGGACATTTTTTGGCTCTATGAACCTTTTCAAAATTTGTAACTGTTTCGAAATCCTAAATTATTTTAAATATTAAAAAACAAAAATGGAATATAAAAAACAAAAAGAACAAGATAATAGGGGCACCCGCCGCCGCTCATGGGCGGGCCCAAATGGCGCGTGAGGGGAGCGAGGGGTGCGCTGCCTCTCGCTGTATAGGAGCACCCGTGAAATTTGGCTGAAACTCAGTCGACTGAGTATTAACAATCCCGAAAGACAAAACACAAAATTTAAACAAAAATAGAAACAAAAAAATAGAAAAATAGAAAAAAAACCCTAGTTGCTCGTGTTTTGTGTTGATTGCAATTGCACAAGGGACGTACATGCAATTTGAAGGAAAACACATAAATAATATACAGTTGTAAAAAATGGATATACTTTTTTAAGAAGGAAAAACAAAAAAATGTTTAGACAGAATAATAATTACATAGAAGCAAGGAAAAAATAGAAAAAATGTAGGCAAAACTAAAAAAAACATCTTTCCCTAATCTCTTCCTAATAATAAAGTACGGGTTGAGTCTGTCGGGTTCACCGTTGTGGCGTTTTTACACAAAGGTCACTGTGCTTTTTAAGAATTAAACCCACCATCCCTACTTTAGTGAATCTGGAAAAATGTTTCGATTTTGTAAATTAGCCCCTATATTTTGTAATAATTCCGCTCGCGCTCCTCTATTCATCTTAACCTGTGGCGGAGGTGGAAAGGGGGACAACTTCGGCTAGGCTCTCGCCAGAGAGCTCATCGGCGCGGAAATTGCAAGAGGTGGGCGAGGCGGCCGGACGCGGGCAGAGAAGAGACACGGAGAGGTGGAGGCGGAGGCGTGCAGGCGAGGCTTGAGGCGACGGGGACAACAAGCTTGCGCACAAGGAAGGAGTAAACGCGGAGGAGGACTGATGACCCACAAGTGTAGGGGATCTATCATAGCTTTTTGATAAGTAAGAGTGTCGAACCCAACGAGGAGCACAAGGAAATGATAAGCAGTTTTAAGTAAGGTATTCTCTGCAAGCACTGAAATTATCGGTAATAGATAGTTTTGTGATAAGGTAATTTGTAACGAGTAGCAAGTAATAAAAGTAAATAAGGTGCAGCAAGATGGCCCAATCCTTTTTGTAGCAAAGGACAAGCCTAGAAAAACTCTTATATGAAGGAAAGCGCTACCAAGGACACATGGGAATTATCGTCAAGCTAGATTTCATCACGTTCATATGATTCGCGTTTGGTAATTTGATAATCTGATATGTGGATGGACCGGTGCTTGGGTGCTGTCCTTACTTGGACAAGCATCCCACTTATGATTGACCCCCATTGCAAGCATCCGCAACTACAACAGAAGTATTAAGGTAAACCTAACCATATCATGAAACATATGGATCCAAATCAGCCCCTTACGAAGCAACACATAAACTAGGGTTTAAACTTCTGTCACTCTAGCAACCCATCATCTACTTATTACTTTCCAATGCCTCCCTCTAGGCCCAAACAATGGTGAAGTATCATTTAGTCGACGTTCACATGACACCACTAGAGGGATGACAACATACATCTCATCAAAATATCGGACGAATACCAAATTCACATGACTACTTATAGCAAGACTTCTCCCATGTCCTCAGGAACAAACGTAACTACTCACAAAGCATATTCATGTTCATAATCAGAGGGGTATTAATATGCGTAATGGATCTGAACATATAATCTTTCACCAAATAAACCAACTAGAATCAACTACAAGGAGTAATCAACACTACTAGCAACCCACAGGTACCAATCTGAGGTTTGGATACAAAGATTGGATACAAGAGATGAACTAGGGTTCGAGATGAGATGGTCCTGGTGAAGATGTTGATGGAGATTGACCCCCTCCCGATGAGAGGATCGTTGGTGATGACGATGGTGATGATTTCCCCCTCCTGGAGGGAAGTTTCCCCGACAGAACAGCTTTGCCGGAGCCCTAGATTGGTTCCGCCAAGGTTCCGCCTCGTGGCGGCGGAGTTTCGTCTCGTGAGCTTGCTTATAATTTTTTCCTCACGAAAGACTCCATATAGCCAAAGATGGGCATTGGAGGGCCACCAGGGGGCCCACGAGGCAGGGGGCGCGCCCAGGCGCGCCCCCACCCTCGTGGGCGGTGGGTGGCCCTCCTCTAGTACTGCTTTCGCCCAATATTTTTTATATATTTTGAAAATAATTCCCGTGGAGTTTTAGGACTTTTGGAGATGTGCAGAATAGGTCTCTAATATTTTCTCCTTTTCCAACGCAGAATCCCAGCTGCCGGCATTCTCTCTCTTCATGTAAACCTTGTAAAATAAGAGAGAATAGGTATAAGCATTGTGACATATTGTGACATCACTAGAGGGATGACAACATACATCTCATCAAAATATCGAACGAATACCAAATTCACATGACTACTTATAGCAAGACTTCTCACATGTCCTCAGGAACAAACGTAACTACTCACAAAGCATATTCATGTTCATAATCAGAGGGGTATTAATATGCATAATGGATCTGAACATATGATCGTCCACCAAATAAACCAACCAGCATCAACTACAAGGAGTAATCAACACTACTAGCAACCCACAGGTACCAATCTGAGGTTTGGATACAAGAGATGAACTAGGGTTTGAGATGAGATGGTGTTGGTGAAGATGTTGATGAAGATTGACCCCCTCCCGATGAGAGGGTTGTTGATGATGACGATGGTGATGATTTCCCCCTCCCGGAGGGAAGTTTCCCCGGCAGAACAGCTCCGCCGGAGCCCTAGATTGGTTCTGCCAAGGTTCCGCCTCGTGGCGGCGGAGTTTCGTCTCGTGAGCTTGCTTATAATTTTTTCCTCACGAAAGACTCCATATAGCCAAAGATGGGCATTGGAGGGCCACCAGGGGGCCCACGAGGCAGGGGGCGCGCCCAGGCGCGCCCCCACCCTCGTGGGCGGTGGGTGGCCCTCCTCTAGTACTGCTTTCGCCCAATATTTTTTATATATTTTGAAAATAATTCCCGTGGAGTTTTAGGACTTTTGGAGATGTGCAGAATAGGTCTCTAATATTTGCTCCTTTTCCAGTCCAGAATCCCAGCTGTTGGCATTCTCCCTCTTCATGTAAACCTTATAAAATAGGAGAGTATAGGTATAAGCATTGTGACATAATGTGTAATAACAACCCATAATGCAATAAATATCGATATAAAAGTATGATGCAAAATGGACGTATCAAGGACGAAGGCGCGACGGGCCGGAGGAGGTTTAGGCGGCGAGGAATGTGGCCGGAGCAGGGCATGAAGGCATTGGACCAGGCTGGGGCGCGAGGATGCGCCTGTGTCCCGTGCGTGGTGGCGCACAGCGGAGAGCGAGGGGGAGAGATGAGGGGAACGATCGAGTGGGACTGTGGGAGATGGGGATCGCGCACATGCTCGCTGCGCTAGGGTTACATGGACCAGATGGGTTGCGAGGTTGGGCCGGGCCGTGCTCTGGGCAAAAGAGAGAGATAAGAGAGTTGGCCGGCCTTTTCTCTATATTTTCCCACACAGAAAATAGAACCATGTTCCCCTTAAAAAATAAAAATAAAAGTAGAACCACGTATCAGCTTCTACATAAGAATGATTTATTTGTGGGCTTTCCCATGCGCCATAGTAAAATTTGCATGATTTATTGCATCAGCCAACTACTCCCTATGTTCCTAAATATTTGTTTTTCTAGAGATTTCAACAGGTGACTATATACGGAGCAAAATGAGTGAATCTACACTCTAAAATATGTCTATATACATCTGTATGTGGTAGTTCATTTGAAATCTCTAAAAAGACAAATATTTAAGAACGAAGGGAGTAATTCACGAGCATGATTTCTATCTTTGTGAGGAAATGTCGATCAACTAAGTACATACATGGTCGCCCGCATTATGTTGTTTCCGGCTGACTAACTAGCATGGCTATCAAAGAGAAATAATCAAAACCTACATATGTATTTTGTTGTGTTCCATCAGGCCACATTAAGGTAGCATCTGGGTGCCCAATATATATTATTGTTATTTTGCTATTCCAATAACCACGCAGGAGTACATGGTGGATACCGACGGAGAGGAGGGTCTTTTCATATGTAGATTCTTCGCTAATAAAGAAAAATGTTACAAAAAAGTGGTCACTTCATAGGGATGGTCTGAAAGGACGTCAACTTATAGCCGAATATACAGGTGCTGACTCACCATGGATGATCATCCTTGGTTTTGATAATCAATAATTTGTTGTCACGATTTACAACTTTTTCGGTGCAAGTTACAATGCATAAGGAACTCCGTTTCCATGCGGTGAAACCTGTGCTATCTCCTTACTAGACAACAATACATCACCAAGTATTGGCTTCTCGGCACACTCCATCTTGTCACGTGTGCATCTTTAGCGATGTTGTCCCGTTGCTGCTCACTATGTCACTGCCATTGTGGCACTGCACATCCTCTCCTACAAAGGGAAGGAGGAACACCGGATCACATCTTGCCGTGTCATGTCCTTCCTTTGCAACCTTTCCATTCATTTCATAGACGACGAACCTTTCCATCTCCGGTGATCTACCACGACCCGACTCCTTGACCCGACCAACTATAATTCATGGCGTTGTGTAAAAAGAGGAGTATGAGGGGAGGTGTATGGCTTGGGTTCAAGGAGTAGCTCGCGAAGGGCGGCCCACATGTCTAGCTTGTCGAGATTAGCTGTTAAAAATTTGAACATTTGCTTGCGTGGACACAATGACATGTGTGATATACGCTTGCGAGCTCATCGCTTCAGCATTCACAACATTTGAACATGTTGTAACTAGATGGACATCATGGTCATCGTGCGGGTGGGAAGGAAGATAAGCGGCGACATCGAACATGTTGTAACTAGATGGACATCATGGTCATCGTGCGGGTGGGAAGGAAGATAAGCGGCGACACCATATATTTTTTCTCTCCCGTTGCAACGCATGGGCATGTTTCACTAGTCACTAGTCACTATCACTAGTAATAATAAAGCATAGATTGACTTTGTCGGGTTCACCGTCACAATACGCTTTCTTCTTATGTCATAATACGTTTTTACGATTTGTATAGACAAAATTTTAATATAAACAAGGTGGTACTAATCTTTTCCCTAATAATTTAGTCCACTATAGTCCGACCGTAAGTGAAAAAACATTTCGTACGTAGCCCAGACTCCATCGTTAAAATTGTTGCCCATAGGAGAATGAGGGTTCCTCCGCCGCCGCGCCCCACCCCCTGCACTGCGAGAACGACGGTCCCTCCGCCGCTGCGCCCCCATATCCCCTGCTCTGCGGTGCTCGTCCTCGCTGCCCGGTCCCCGAGTGCACACAAGATCGACAGGATCCGCCGCATCCCTTACAATTTTTTTCCAGATCAAGATTGAGAGATATTAGAGGGGGATTGACATGGGCGACAATGATGGGGAGTTGAATCTGTGTGGCGGTTTCCAGATCAAGATTGAGAGATATTAGAGGGGGATTGACAGGGGCGACAACGATGGGGATTTGAATCTGTGTGGCGGCGTGGTGGGAGCGCGGGGAGGGGCTGTGGTGGTGGAGGCGACCGGCGCCATAGATAGCGCTGGGGAGTTACCGATGCCATGGCCGAGCGAAGGGGAGGGCCGTTGTGGTGGACGAGAACGACCACCATGGATTCCTCGCCCCAAGTCATGATCCAATTGCTGCCGCTCTTTGAAGTCATCTGCTCCATCACATCCGCAACCACACAGGTCACAGCCTCCCATCTGGCACCCTGATGCCTGCTACCTCTTGAGCATTGTGTTAGTTTTCCTTTGAAGAGGAAAGGGTGATGCAGTAAAGCAGCGTAAGTATTTCCTCAGTTTTTGAAAACCAAGGTATCAATCCAGTAAGAGACCACGCGCGAGTCACCTCGTACCTACACAAACAAATAAAAACCTCGCAACCAACGCGATAAAGGGGTTGTCAATCCCTTCACGGCCACTTGCAAGAGTGAGATCTGATAGAGATGATAATAATAAGATAAATATTTTTGGTATTTTTATGATACATATTGAAAGTAAAGATTGCAAAATAAAATAGATTGGAAACTTGTATCATGGAGAATAGACCCGGGGGCCATAGGTTTCACTAGTGGCTTCTCTCAAGATAGCATAAGTATTACGGTGGGTGAACAAATTACTGTCGAGCAATTGATAGAAAAGCGAATAATTATGAGAATATCTATGCATGATCATGTATATAGGCAACACGTCCGTGACAAGTAGACCGACTCCTGCCTGCATCTACTACTATTACTCCACACATCGACCGCTATCCAGCATGCATCTAAGTTCATAAGAACAGAGTAACGCCTTAAGCAAGATGGCATGATGTAGAGGGATAAACTCATGCAATATGATGTAAACCCCATCTTTTTATCCTTGATGGCAACAATACAATACGTGTCAGTTACCTTTCTATCACTGGGATCGAGCACCGCAAGATTGAACCCAAAGCTAAGCACTTCTCCCATTGCAAGAAAGATCAATCTACTAGGCCAAACCAAACTGATAATTCGAAGAGACTTGCAAAGATAAACCAATCATACATAAAAGAATTCAGAGAAGATTCAAATATTGTTCATAGATAAACTTGATCATAAACCCACAATTCATCAGATCTTGACAAACACACCGCAAAAGAAGATTACATCGAATAGATCTCCAAGAGAATCGAGGAGAACTTTGTATTAAGATCTAAAGAGAGAGAAGAAGCCATCTAGCTACTAGCTATGGACCCGAAGGTCTGAAGTAAACTACTCACACATCATCGAAGGGGCCATGGAGTTGATGTAGAGGCCCTCCGTGATCAATGCCCCCTCCGGCGGAGCTCCGAAAAAGGCCCCAAGATGGGATCTCTTGGGTACAGAAGTTTGCGGCGGTGGAAATATGGTTTCGTGGTGCTCCTGGATGTTCTCGGGGTATATGGATATATATAGGAGGAAGAAGTAGGTAGGTGGAGCAACGAGGGGCCCACGAGGGTGGAGGGTGCACCCGGGGGGGTGGGCGCGCCCCTTGCCTCATGGCCTCCTTGATTGTTTCTTGACGTCCACTCCAAGTCTCCTGGATCACGTTTGTTCCAAAAATAACGCTTCCGAAGGTTTCATTCCGTTTGGACTCCGTTTGATATTCCTTTTCGGCGAAACACTAAAATAGGCAAAAAACATCAATTTGGGTTGGGCCTCCGGTTAATAGGTTAGTCCCAAAAATAATATAAAAGTGTAAAAACATCCAAAATAGATACTATAATAGCATGGAGCAATCAAAAATTATAGATACGTTTGAGATGTATCAAGCATCCCCAAGCTTAATTCCTGCTCGTCCTCGAGTAGGTAAATGATAAAAACAGAATTTTTGATGTGAAATGCTTCCTAACATATTTCTCAATGTAATTTTCTCTATTGTGGCATGAATGTTCAGATCCGAAAGATTTAAGATAAAAGTTTAATATTGACATAGAAATAATAATACTTCAAGCATACTAACTAAGCAATCATGTCTTCTCAAAATAACATGGCCAAAGGAAGTTATCCCTACAAAATCATATAGTCTGACTATGCTCTATCTTCATCACATAAAATATTAAATCATGCACAACCCCGATGACAAGCCAAGCAATTGTTTCATACTTTTGATGTTCTCAAACTTTTTCAATCTTCACGCAATATATGAGCGTGAGCCATGGATATAGCACTATAGTGGAATAGAATGGTGGTTGTGGAGAAGACAAAAAGGAGAAGATAGTCTCACATCAACTAGGCGTATCAACGGGCTATGGAGATGCCCATTAATAGATATCAATGTGAGTGAGTAGGGATTGCCATGCAATGGATGCATTAGAACTATAAGTGTATGAAATCTCAATAAAAAACTAAGTGGGTGTGCATCCAACTTGCTTGCTCAAGAAGACCTAGGGCAATTTGAGGAAGCCCATCATTGGAATATACAAACCAAGTTCTATAATGTAAGATTTCCACTAGTTTATGAAAGTGACAACATAGGAGACTCTCTATCATGAAAATCATGGTGCTACTTTGAAGCACAAGTGTGGAAAAAGGATAGTAACATTGTCCCTTCTCTCTTTTTCCCTCATTTTTTATTTGGGCCTTCTTTTTTTATTTTCTTTTTAGCCTCTTTTTTTCGTCTGGAGTCCCGACTTGTGGGGGAATCATAGTCTCCATCATCCTTTCCTCACTGGGACAATGCTGTAATAATGATGATCATCACACTTCTTTTTACTTACAACTCAAGAATTACAACTCAATACTTAGAACAAAATATGACTCTATGTGAATGCCTTCGGCGGTGTACCGGGATATGCAATGAATCAAGAGTGACATGTATGAAAAAATTATCAACGGTGGCTTTGCCACAAATACGATGTCAACTACATGATCATGCAAAGCAATATGACAATGATGAATCATGTCATAACAAACGGAACGGTGGAAAGTTGCATGGCAATATATCTCGGAATGGCTATGGAAATGCCATAATATGTAGGTATGGTGGCTGTATTGAGGAAGGTATATGGTGGGTTTATGGTACCGATGAAAGTTGCGTGGTACTAGAGAGGCTAGCAAGTGTGGAAGGGTGAGGGTGCGTATAATCCATGGACTCAACATTAGTCATAAAGAACTCACATACTTATTGCAAAAATTTATTAGTTATCGAAACAAAGTACTACGCGCATGATCCTAGGGGATAGATTGGTAGGAAAAGACCATCGCTCGTCCCCGACCGCCACTCATAAGGAAGGCAATCAATAAATAAATCATGCTCCGACTTCATCACATAACGGTTCATCATACGTGCATGCTACGGGAATCACAAACTTCAACACAAGTATTTCTCAAATTCACAACTACTCAACTAGCATGACTCTAATATCACCATCTCCATATCTCAAAACAATTATCAAGTATCAAACTTCTCATAGTATTCAATGCACTTATATGAAAGTTTTTATTATGCCTAAAATAAAATTGCCATGTTGTTCTAAAGGACTCTCAAAATAATATAAGTGAAGCATGAGAGATCAACTATTTCTATAAAATAAAACCACCACCGTGCTCTAAAAGATATAAGTGAAGCACTAGGGCAAAAAACTATATAGCTCAAAAGATATAGGTGAAGCACATAGAGTATTATAATAAATTCTAATTCATGTGTGTCTTTCTCAAAAGGTGTGTATAGCAAGGATGATTGTGGTAAACTAAAAAGCAAAGACTCAAATCATACAAGACGCTCCAAGCAAAACACATATTATGTGGCAAATAAAAATATAGCTTCAAGTAAAGTTACCGATGAACGAAGACAAAAGAGGGGATGCCTTCCGGGGCATCCCCAAGCTTAGGCTTTTTGGTGTCCTTGTATTTTACCTTGGGGTGGCATGGGCATCCCCAATCTTAGGCTCTTGCCACTCCTTGTTCCATAATCCATCAAATCTTTATCCAAAACTTGAAAACTTCACAACACAAAACTTAACAGAAAATCTCGTGAGCTCCGTTAGCGAAAGAAGACAAAACACCACTTCAAGGTACTGTAATGAACTCATTATTTATTTATATTGGTGTTAAACCTATTGTATTCCAACTTCTCTATGGTTTATAAACTCTTTTACTAGCCATAGATTTATCAAAATAAGCAAACAACACACGAAAAACAGAATCTGTCAAAAACAGAATAGTCTGTAGTAATCTATAACTAACGCAAACTTCTGGAACCCGAAAAATTCTAAAATAAATTGTTGGACGTGAGGAATTTATCTATTAATTATCTTCAAAAAGAATTATCTAAATATCACTCTACAATACAAAATGGCAGTAATTCTCGTGAGCGCTAAAGTTTCTATTTTTTACAGCAAGATTAAAAAGACTTTCCCCAAGTCTTCCCAACGGTTCTACTTGGCACAAACACTAATTAAACACAAAAAACACAACCAAAATAGAGGCTAGATAAATTATTTATTACTAAACAGGAGCAAAAAGTAAGGAATAAAAATAAAATTGGGTTGCCTCCCAACAAGCGCTATCGTTTAACGCCCCTAGCTAGGCATAAAAGCAAGGATAGATCTAGGTATTGCCATCTTTGGTTGACAATCCATAAGTGCCTCTCATAATAGATTCATATGATAATTTAATTTTCTTTCTAGGGAAGTGTTTCATGCCTTTCCTTAACGGAAATTGGAATTTAATATTCCCTTCCTTCATATCAATAATTGCACCAATCGTTCTAAGGAAAGATCTACCAAGGATAATAAGACATGAAGGATTGCAATCTATATCAAGAACAATAAAATCTGCGGGCAGATAATTCCTATTTGCAACAATAAGAACATCATTAATTTTTCCCATAGGTTTCTTAATGGTGGAATCCGCAAGGTGCAAGTTTAAAGAACAATCATCAAATTCACGGAAATCTAGCAAATCACACAAAGTTTTTGGGATCGTGGAAACACTAGCACCCAAATCACACAAAGCATAGCATTCACGATCTTTAATTTTAATTTTAATAGTAGGTTCCCACTCATCATAAAGTTTTCTAGGGATAGAAACTTCCAACTCAAGTTTTTCTTCATAAGATTGCATCAAAGCATCAACGATATGTTTAGTAAAAGCTTTATTTTGACTATAAGCATGAGGAGAATTTAGCACGGATTGCAAAAAGGAAATACAATCTATTAAAGAGAAATTATCATAATTAAATTCCTTAAAATCCAAGATAGTGGGTTCATTGCTATTTGAAGTTTTGACCTCTCCAATCCCACTTTTATCAATTTTTGCATCAAGATCTAAAAACTCCGAATCATTGGGACGCCTTCTAACTAAAGTTGACTCATCTCCAGTCCCATCATTATCAAGATTCATATTGCAAAATAAAGATTTAATAGGGGACACATCAATAACACGCTTTCACAAAGCAATCTTTTTTAGCACGCATCCTACCGGTTCTTTCTTTGCACTCATCAATGGAAATTCTCATAGCTTTGAGAGACTCATTGATATCATGCTTAGGTGGAATAGATCTAAGTTTCAAAGAATCAACATCAAGAGAAATTCTATCCACGTTCCTAGCCAACTCATCAATCTTAAGCAATTTTTCTTCAATCAAAGTATTGAAACTCTTTTGCGAACTAATAAATTATTTAATACTACATTCAAAATCAAAGGGCATCTTATTATAATTTCCATAAGAATTGTTGTAGGAATTACCATAATTATTAGAGGAATTACTAGGAAATGGCCTAGAATTAAAATTACCCCTATACGCGTTGTTACCAAAATTGTTCCTACCAACAAAATTCACATCCATAGATTCATTATTATTCTCAATCAAAGAAGACAAAGGCATATCATTAGGATCTGTAGGAGCACTCTTATTAGCAAACAATTTCATAAGTTCATCCATCTTTCCACTCAAAACATTAATCTCTTCAATTGCATGCACTTTTTTACTAGTAGATCTTTCCGTGTGCCATTGAGAATAATTAACCATAATATTATCTACGAGTTTGGTATCTTCTCCTAAAGTGATTTCCATAAAAGTGCCTCCCGCGGCCGAATCTAAAATATTTCTAGAAGAAAAATTCAATCCGGCATAAAAAATTTGTATAATCATCCGTAAATTAAATCCGTGTAGGGAAATTACATATCATTAATTTTATCCTCTCCCAAGCTTGTGCAACATGTTCATGATCAGGTTGCTTAAAATTCATAATATCGTTTCTAAGAGAGATGATCTTAGCGGGAGGAAAATACTTAGAGATAAAAGAATCTTTGCACTTATTCCATGAATCAATACTATTTTTAGGAAAAGACGAAAACCAAGCTTTAGCATGATCTCTAAGCGAAAACAGAAATAGCTTAAGTTTAACAATAACATTATCCACATCTTTCTTCTTTTGCATATCACACAAATCAACAAAGTTGTTCAGATGGGTAGCGGCATCTTCACCAGGAAGGCCAGAAAACGGATCTTTCATGACAAGATTCAGCAAAGCTGTATTAATTTCACAAGATTCAGCATCGGTAAGAGCAGCAATCGGAGTGCTAATAAAATCATTATTGTTGGTGTTGGCAAAGTCACACAATTTAGTATTATCTTGAGCCATCGTGACAAGCAAGCAATCCAACACACAAGCAAACAAGCGAAGAAAAGGCGAACAGAAAGAGAGGGCGAAAGGGAAAGAGGGCGAATAAAACGGCAAGGGTGAAATGGGGGAGAGAAAAATGGCAAATAATGTAATGCGAAGGATAAGAGTTGTGATGGGTACTTGGTATGTCTTGACTTGGCGTAGATCTCCCCGGCAACGGCGCCCGAAATCCTTCTTGCTACCTCTTGAGCACTGCGTTGATTTTCCCTTGAAGAGGAAAGGGTGATGCAGTAGAGCAGCGTAAGTATTTCCCTCAGTTTTTGAGAACCAAGGTATCAATCCAGTAAGAGACCACGCGCGAGTCATCTCATACCTACACAAACAAATAAGAGCCTCGCAACCAACGTGATAAAGGGGTTGTCAATCCCTTCACGGCCACTTGCAAGCGTGAGATCTGATAAAGATGATAATAATAAGATAAATATTTTTGATATTTTTATGATATAGATTGAAAGTAAAGATTGCAAAATAAAATAGATTGGAAACTTGTATCATGGAGAATAGACCCGGGGGCCATAGGTTTCACTAGTGGCTTCTCTCAAGATAGTATAAGTATTACAGTAGGTGAACAAATTACTGTCGAGCAATTGATAGAAAAGCGAATAATTATGAGAATATCTAGGCATGATCATGTATATAGGCATCATGTCCGTGACAAGTAGACCGACTCCTACCTGCATCTACTAATATTACTCCACACATCGACCGCTATCCAGCAAGCATCTAGAGTATTAAGTTCATAAGAACAGAGTAACGCCTTAAGCAAGATGATATGATGTAGAGGGATAAACTCATGCAATATGATGTAAACCCCATCTTTTTATCCTCGATGGCAACAATACAATCCGTGTTGGTTCCCTTTCTGTCACTGGGATCGAGCACCGCAAGATTGAACCCAAAGCTAAGCACTTCTTCCATTGCAAGAAAGATCAATCTAGTAGGCCAAACCAAACTGATAATTAGAAAAGACTTGCAAAGATAAACCAATCATACATAAAAGAATTCAGAGAAGATTCAAATATTGTTCATAGATAAACTTGATCATAAACCCACAATTCATCGGATCTCGACAAACACACCGCAAAAGAAGATTACATCGAATAGATCTCTAAGAGAATCGAGGAGAACTTTGTATTGAGATCCAAAGAGATAGAAGAAGTCATCTAGCTACTAGCTATGGACCCGAAGGTCGGAAGTAAACTACTCACACATCATCGGAGGGGCCATGGAGTTGATGTAGAGGCCCTCCGTGATCAATGCCCCCTCCGGCGGAGCTCCGAAAAAGGCCCCAAGATGGGATCTCTTGGGTACAGAAGTTTGCGGCGGTGGAAATATGGTTTCGTGGTGCTCCTGGATGTTCTCGGGGTATATGGATATATATAGGAGGAAGAAGTAGGTTGGTGGAGCAACAAGGGGCCCAGGAGGGTGGAGGGCGCGCCCCCTGCCTCGTGGCCTCCTCGATTGTTTCTTAACGTCTACTCCAAGTCTCCTGGATCACGTTTGTTTCAAAAATAACACTCCCGAAGGTTTCATTTCGTTTGGACTCCGTTTGATATTCATTTTCGGCGAAACACTAAAATAGGCAAAAAAACAGCAATTTGGGTTGGGCCTCTGGTTAATAGATTAGTCCCAAAAATAATATAAAAGTGTAAAAATAAGCCCAATAACATTCAAAATAGATCCTATAATAACATGGAGCAATCAAAAATTATAGATACGTTGGAGACGTATCAATGCCGTTTTGGTTGTCGTCACTATGCCACGGTCCTTTGTGGTGCGATGTATTCTTAGCACTAATAGGTAGAGGAATCATCAATCAAGCGCATCTACCAACACGATGGCAGATTTTATTGGCTCTTCTCTAATCTGCAAGTCATATATTGAGGCAGCGCTGGGTAGATTCTTTTTATTGGCCCGTGTTGTGGTGAAAACATGATGTGGCTGATTGCTTCATTTGCTGATACTGATATATGTATGCTGCTGATTGGTCCTGATATACACTGCCTATTGCTGCTAATATTAATATTGCTACTCAATTTGATAGGTAAAGTGGTAATGGACGGCGAGATTGTATAGTGCTCATATGCCAGTTAGTCAATTGTCCTTTATATGATGAATTAGAGAATGTTGCTCATATGTTAATCAGATGCTCCTCCCTAGCCTTGCTGTGATCTGAACTTCAAATTTTTCATCCACTCAATGTTGATTCAGTCAAATATCTTTGGGAAGAAAAAATATTTTGACAAGATTCATTCTACTGTGCTTATCATGGTCCTCTGGAATATATGGAGGCGCAAGAACTCCAAGCTCTCCCGGGATGTTTTTGAGGAATTGCACATTACTGCTAGCAAGATTTTTTATGATCTTATGTTGTGGTCTAACAGGTGTTCAAATAAAATTAAGAGAGGGCTCTTTATGGATCGGAGCACTATGTTGTACTCCCTCCGTAAACTAATATAAGACCGTTTAGATAACTATTTTAGTTATCTAAATGCTCTTATATTAGTTTACAGAGGGAGTATCACCTATCTGTGAGATTCTAATTTTTTTTTGTTTCCTTTTCTTTTCTATTAATCCCAGTGTAGAATTTGCGTTTGTATAGTTCTCGGTTTATGGCTCTAGGTGTAGCTTAATTTATGCATATTGGTAATGTTGTGTTGATTTTTTTCAGGCGTAGATTACTTCATCAATGAAAGGCCGGAAGGAGAGCTTGGCAGGGCGGCATGACGGGCTGGTCTGCAGCAGCAGAACGGAGGGAGAGATTGAAAAAGAGCGTCCGCCTGTAGTGGCACGGAAGAAGAGTTTGAAAGCAGCACAGACTGCTGCTCTGCGGCTGGTATTGAAGGGAGAGCTTGGCAAGAGAGAATGGGAGAGCTCTACTGCCTCGAGCATGGCATCCAGCCCCAATGGCATCATGCACACTTGCCCAGGTAAGCTTCTTCTCTGTTCCAATTCTTGCACTTGTTGGTTTTTACTTTCAGAGCTCTGAGACATATCAGATGGTGTGTGTCTTCTTTGATGGTACAAGTATTTTAAACTGGCACCGTATGATAATGTATGATTGCTACAATGAACAAAGGTTGTAATTTTTTAAATTGTTTGGTACGTGATTGTTGTCTTCTCTCTGTAAAGTAGTGATCTGAACGCTCTTATATTTCTTTATAGAGGGAGTACTTTTTATCAAAAAAAAAGGAATGCATAGATATTTTAATTAGTTTTCTTTCATGTTGGCCTTAACTAACAAACATGTTCTCAACAAGTTCTCCACCTTTGCCATGGGATGAGAACCATGATCACACAATAGAGGCTATTGAGTTGTATTGTCAGGTCTGTTTACGCATTTTGTATTTTACTTGAGAGTGAACCTCTAAGGTTGTAGTGCTGTACCATCTAGGAAGTGCTAGCACCTAGAGATGTTCTGAATTTTCCTCTTGTAAATGTCATGAGGCATGAGCCACAACCTCTAAGTAGAACCCCTGTGGGTACACAAACATTGTCCTTTTGATTTATTTTTCCAGTAGATGATTGTTGACCATGTGCAGAAGGAGGGTCCATTCAAGCACATTCTAGCAGGATGGTGTGCAAGTTCCTCTTTTTCTTAAGCTCGCGTTCCTCTTTCTTGCATGAATTATTTTTAATTATTGATTTGATTTGTAGGATTTTACATCAGATTGGCGCAATTTGATGAACTTGAATTGTTTTATGTTGGCCATTATATATTTTTTTAAGTTTTTTTCGCCCGTTACAACGCACGGGCACTTTTACTAGTATTAAGAAACACCCTGATCAAAAGAAAAGTTAGTAGCAACACACACGTGCAAGGTTCAGAAAACCACACGGACGTACTTTTCTCGCAAAATAACTCGCGCACATGCTTGACAGCTCATATGTGCGAAACGATAAAAAGCGTGCTAGCGCTTGACGGCTTCCGTGGTTGACGCAGCAAAACACATAACAAAAACAACTAGCCTAATGAGTGCACACAAATCTCAAAGCTTTTGTATCTAATATAATGGTTGTGGATGTCACTGAGACTTCGCTAAATCTCAGTAGACTGAGATTTAGCGTAACCATAGGATTATTTCTCGGCACCATGTGAGCGGAAGTTGCGGCAGCTATTTCTGCCGATTTCTGTTGCAGTTCTGCCTTGTTTTATATACCCTTTTTACTGATATATAAAAAATATATTACAAATCAAAATCATATATTCAAAATATAGTTCATCCCAAATTAAAAAAATACAAATTGAACAAGAATTATAAATTTAAATAATGTTCATGAATTTCCAAAAAAGATCATGAATTTAGTTTTCCTTCATGATATTTTGCATAATTTAAATAAAATCTACTCCCTCCATTTCTAAATATAAGTCTTTTTAGATATTTCAAATGGACTACAACATATGGATGTATATAGGCATATTTTAGAGTATAGATTCACTTATTTTGCTTCGTAAAAAGACTGACATTTGAGAACAAAGGGAGTATAATTTTATAAAAAAAATGCTCGCAAATTTCATAAGAATTCACAAATTTAAAAAATAAATATAAAAATGGAAAAAATACAAAGGATAAAACAAAAAAAACTGAATGAAAATTTGAAGAAAGAGAAGCAACCTCCAGTAATAACCGCTAAGAAAAACCGAAAAAAAATTACTCTATGTTGGTGCTTCATCTGTAGCTAGTTGGCTCGTCCAGGTCTATGTGTGCAAAGAATTAGAAAATAGGTACTATTCTAGGTTCGTCCTTTTCCATGGGGCCGGGCATGGGCGCGAGGTCTATATCTCACCCGTACTGACAGTTCCTTTCGTCTCATCTCCGACGCTTCATTAGTGGGTTGGCCCAGCACCGTAGCTGTCAAAAGTGGTTTTGGGACACTTATATGGACCGATTTGGTCTGGTTTCAGAAGCTTTTGTGCGGGGTTCTCTTTTCTTTCGCATTTTCTTATCGGTTTCATCTTTTTCATTGGTTTATGTGTTTCTTTTTTCGGTTTCATTCGGTTTTTTTCTTTTCCTTTTCATCTTTATTTTATTTCTATATGTTTCGGCCTTCACTAGTCAGCTCCGACAATGTTATCGCATGAGTATTGCATCCTTATCGCGGGCAGTCTTTTGGTTCTTCGGCTCCAAGCTGGGATGATTGTTGTTTGTAGGTTTTTTTTATTTTGCAAATACACAAGATTGCGTATCATTTTATTGATAGAGAGAGACGATTACAATTACACCTCACAAAACCACATTCACAAGGGCACAAGACGGCATGGTTGCCAGTGTATGAGCAGGACAAAGAAAGAAGGTTGTTTAGCCCTCCAAAATACAAAAGGTCTATGTCACAGTAAGGGTATTGGTTACTTGCATCGCTTTTGGCCACCTTGCATTTGTGCCTAATTAGGTCCACGCAAAGGTCATACATGCAAAAAAAATCATGTTATGCACATGCATGATTGTTTGGTTACAACCATTTGCTCCCCAGATGCAAGTGTTATTGTTTGGTTATGTGCGCACAGATGATTAATCTCATCTCTCATTCATGTGGTGAACGTAACACACGTGATATCGGGGTGCTGAAGGAAGAAGAGAAGGACCGGTTCAAGGTAGAAGGTGTGAAAAACCTCATATGCTCATCCAACTATCACGGAATCGATTGGCTGCGGATCATTTTTCCAAACGCCTGGGGTCCAGGTGTGGGACGTTTGTACAACCAGTATGGTGATGTAGATTTACGTGTCCACGACATTCGAAACAGAAAACATACAACACGGTAGTCATATGGAACAACGAGATGAAGCTAGTGGTCAAAGGAAATTTCAAATGATCGACCATATGTGACGAATTTGGCAAAACTCATTGATTCATAATATGCATATATGAACATGTTTGTGCAATCTAGTGAAGAGATGTAGATCTACATGTCTATGACGGTCAAAATAGAAAACGTACAACACGACAGTCGTGTGAAATAGAGAGATTAAACTAGTGGTCAAAGGAAATTTCGAATGGTCGGCCCTATGCGATGAATTTGCCTGAATTAATTTGTTTCATAACTTGCACACATGAACACATTTATGCAGTTCAATAGGAGATGTAGATCTACTCATTTACGAACGTCCAAACAGAAAACGTACAACATGAATGTTGTGTGAAACAACGAGATGAAGTTGGTGGCCAAAGGAAATTTTAAACGGTAATCTGTTGTATGTGAAGAATTTGCCAAAATTCATCTAAAAAGATCCAAACAAGAAAATAAAATTGAAGATTTACAGTCCATGAAATTAAGAACCAATTGCCGAATGGAACCAGAGCGTTGATGCACCTTTTTCGTGTAGAATTTATCTCATATCAAAGAATTGTTATGTAGATTAGAAGCGATTATGTGAAGGGGGGAAGGGAGACGAGTGGATAGAAAAGGGCTAGCCACCACCTCAGCTCGAGTTGGCCCGCTCGGTCCTCGCTTGGTGGAAACGACTGATTCAGTTGTTCCTCTAGAGTCACACCCACAGATGGTTCAAGTTTTGTGCAGGCTGAGTTTTGGGTGCACGCAACCAAACAGATCAAAATTACAGTGTAATCAATATAAAATATGAAACTTACACCGCACTCATCTCACTAGACTTCATGCTGGGTGCCAAACATATTCTAAGTGAATACCCTTGGCTCCAGCTCTAGCCCAAAGCCTAATCTCCACCTGCATAGATTCGATAAGGTGGGAAATGGAGGGCCTCAAGCCAAATGAAATATACCCTCTCCGTTTTCAAAAAAATTATATATATATATATATATATGTATATATATATATACCCCCTCCTTCCAAAAGCTCTTAGGTGCCTAAACTTTTTTCAGAAAATCCCAAAATTAAAGGCATGTTAGAACCCAGCTTTCGATATTCTCTCTTATACAACGAGTGTAAGCTAACCATTGCTAATTGTGGAGCAGCCAACCACATTCGTTAAAGGACAACATGTAGGAAACTCTATGTAACTAGCAAGATGCCCGTGCGTTGCATGGAACATCAAGATACATTTGTATGAGTAGTTTATCTTATGAGAGAAAAGGATGAATGAGAGAAGTCCTTATCTGCAAGTGTAGAGAGAGGTGCAGGTATCTTTTTGCAAAATTGTCATAGTTTGCTTTCTAACCGTCGGATATAGATCGGACGGTCTATATTACATGATGACAGGCACACCATCATCACCAACTCAGTCTTTTATAAGAGTAGAGACAATGGCATTGTAATTTAGGCTAGTCATAGTGGGAAGTAACTTAGACCAGTAACATCACATGTTACTAGTCTATGTTACTATCTCTAAGTGTGATAATATAGAGAGCTTCATTTAGACTATCCACAGTGGGAGTAATATAAGTGCTAACATCACATATATATATAGGCAAAATAGATGATGTGGCAAGTATTAATAAGAAAAGAGATGCCATGTGGTAACACACTATGTTACTCATCACACTATAAGTAACATCACACATACGTAGACAAGATTACTCTAGAACATACTCCCTCCGTCCGGTGAAAAGTGCATATCTAGAAATTTTAGGACAAATTATGAAGTGGAGTAATAAATACATTGGGAAGATGCAAGCCACCATATCTCTCCTTTTTAATTACCCAACCCCCAATGAGCTAAGTGCATGTAGAAATTAAGAAGACTATGTATAGAATGCTATGTTGGGGATCGTAGCAGGAATTTAAAATTTTCTACGCATCACCAAGATCAATCTATGGAGTCATCTAGCAACGAGAGGGAGAGGAGTGCATCTGCATACCCTTGTAGATCGCGAGCGGAAGCATTCAAGAGAACGGGGTTGATGGAGTCGTATTCGACGTGATCTAAATCACCGATGATCCTAGCGCCGAACGGACGGCACCTCCGCGTTCAACACACATACGGAGCGGAGACGTCTCCCGCACCTTGATCCAGCAAGGAGGAGGGAGAGGTTGAGGAAGAGAGCTCCAACAGCAGCACGATGGCGTGGTGGTGGAGCGGCAGTACTCCGGCAGGGCTTCGCCAAGCTCTAAACGGAGGAGGAGAGGTGTTGGGGAGGGGAGGGGCTGCGCCTTTGATGTGGTATGCAGCCCTCCCCTTTCCCCTCTATTTATAGGGGAAGGAGGAAGGGGGCCGGTCCCCTCTAGATGAGATCTAGAGGGGGGCGGCGGCCAAGGGGGTGGCTTGCCCCCCAAGCAAGGGGGGCGCCCCCTCTAGGGTTTCCCCCCCAACCCTAGCCGCATGGGCCCAAGGGGGGGGTGTGCCCAGTCCACTTGGGGCTGGTTCCCTTTCCTCTACGGCCCATGAGGCCCTCCGAGAGAGGTGGCCCCTCCCGGTGGACCCCCGGAACCCCTCCGGTGGCCCCAGTACAATACCGATATGCCCCCGAACCTTTCTGGTGACCGTATGACAACTTTCTATATATAAACATTTACCTCCGGACCATTCCGGAACTCCTCGTGATGTCTGGGATCTCATCCGAGACTCCGAACAACATTAGGTAATCACATACAAGTCTTCCTAATAACCCTAGCGTCATCGAACCTTAAGTGTGTAGACCCTACAGGTTCGGGAACCATGCAGACATGACCGAGACAACTCTCCGGCCAATAACCAACAGCGGGATCTGGATACCCATGTTGGCTCCCACATGTTCCACGATGATCTCATCGAATGAACCACGATGTCGAGGATTCAAGCAATCCCGTATACAATTCCCTTTGTCAATCGGTACATTACTTGCCCGAGATTCGATCGTCGGTATCCCAATACCTCGTTCAATCTCGTTACCGGCAAGTAACTTTACTCGTTCTGTAACACATCATCCCGTGACCAACCCTTAGTCACATTGAGCTCATTACGATGATGTCTTACCGAGTGGGCCTAGAGATACCTCTCCGTCATACGGAGTGACAAATCCCAGTCTCGATTCGTGCCAAGCCAACGGACACTTTCGGAGATACCCGTAGTGCACCTTTACAGTCACCCACTTACGTTGTGACGTTTGGCACACTCGAAGTATTCCTACAGTATCCGGGAGTTGCACAATCTCATGGTCTAAGGAAAAGATACTTGACATTAGAAAAGTTTTAGCAGACGAACTACACGATCTTGCGCTATGCTTAGGATTGGGTCTTGTCCATCACATCATTCTCCCAATGATGTGATCCCGTTATCAATGACATCCAATGTCCATGGTCAGGAAACCGTAACCATCTATTGATCAACGAGCTAGTCAACTAGAGGGTCACTAGGGACATGTTGAAGGAAATATGCCCTAGAGGCAATAATAAAGTTATTATTTATTTCCTTATTTCATGATAAATGTTTATTATTCATGCTATAATTGTATTAACCGGAAACATAATACATGTGTGAATACATAGACAAACAAAGTGTCACTAGTATGCCTCTACTTGACTAGCTCGTTAATCAAAGATGGTTATGTTTCCTAACCATGAACAATGAGTTGTTATTTGATTAACGGGATCACATCATTAAGTGAATGATCTGATTGACATGACCCATTCCATTAGCTTAGCACCCGATCGTTTAGTATGTTGCTATTGCTTTCTTCATGACTTATACATGTTCCTATAACTATGAGATTATGCAACTCCCGTTTACCGGAGGAACACTTTGGGTGCTACCAAACGTCACAACGTAACTGGGTGATTACAAAGGAGTACTACAGGTGTCTCCAAAGGTACATGTTGGGTTGGCGTATTTCGAGATTAGGTTTTGTCACTCCGATTGTTGGAGAGGTATCTCCGGGCCCTCTCGGTAATGCACATCACTTAAGCCTTGCAAGCATTGCAGCTAATGAGTTAGTTGCGAGATGATGTATTACGGAACGAGTAAAGAGACTTGCCGGTAACGAGATTGAACTAGGTATTGGATACCGACGATCGAATCTCGGGCAAGTAACATACCGATGACAAAGGGAACAACGTATGTTGTTATGCGGTCTAACCGATAAAGATCTTCGTAAAAATATGTAGGAGACAATATGAGCATCCAGGTCCCGCTATTGGTTATTGACCGGAGACGTGTCTCGGTCATGTCTACATTGTTCTCGAACCCGTAGGGTCCGCACGCTTAAGGTTTCGATGACAGTTATATTATGAGTTTATAAGTTTTGATGTACCGAAGGAGTTCAGAGTCCCGGATGAGATCGGGGACATGACGAGGAGTCTCGAAATGGTCGAGACGTAAAGATTGATATATTGGACGACTATATTCGGACATCGGAAAGGTTCCGAGTGATTCGGGTATTTTTCGGAGTACCGGGTAGTTACGGGAGAAGCAATGGGCCTTGATGGGCTTTAGTGGGAAGAGGAGAAAGGGCCAAGGGGCTGCTGCGCCCCCCTCCCCTCTAGTCCGAATTGGACTAGGGAAAGGGGGGCCGGCCACCTTTCCTTCTCCTCCACTTCCTTCTCCCTTCCTCCCCTCTTGGTGGACTCCTACTAGGACTTGGAGTCCTAGTAGGACTCCACATCCTGGCCGCACCAAGCCTTGGCCGGCCTCCTCCTCCTCCATCCTTTATATACTGAGGCAAGGGGCACCCCATAGACACACAAGTTGATCCATGTGATCTATTCCTTAGCCGTGTGCGGCGCCCCCAGCCACCATAGTCCTCGATAATATTGTAGCGGTGCTTAGGCGAAGCCCTGCAGCAGTAGTACGTCAAGATCGTCACCACACCATCGTGCTGACGGAACTCTTCCCCGACACTTTGCTGGATCGGAGTCCGGGGATCGTCATCGAGCTGAACGTGTGCTAGAACTCGGAGGTGCCGTAGTTTCGGTGCTTGATCGGTCGGATCGTGAAGACGTACGACTACATCAACCAAACGCTTCCGTTGTCGATCTACTAGGTATGTAGATCATACTCCCCCTCTCGTTGCTATGCATCACCATGATCTTGCGTGTGCGTAGGAATTTTTTTGAAATTACTACGAAACCCAACACATGTTGTGGTCTATGTATTCACACATGTATTACGATTTCCAGATAACACAATTATAGCATGAACAATAGAAAATTATCATGAACAAGGAAAAATAATAATAACCATTTTATTATTGCCTCTAGGGCATATTTCCAACATGTTATTGGTCTTGATTACCGTGTGATGAGAGAAAATAATTTAAAGTGCATTGGGAAGATAGAAGTACACTTTTTTGTGGACAAATTTTGAACTCAAACCTACACTCTTCACTGGGCGGAGTGAGTAATAAACTAAGTATTGCATGACACCACACATATGTTACTCCCCACTATAAAAGTAGTAACATATGCATGCAATTAGTCTAAGTTACTCCCCATTATGATCAGTCTTATTACTTCATAAAGTCATTTTACATTGGGAACCTCTATGTGATGGTAACATATGTTATTCTATTTGCATCTCTCTTCATTAATTACTTGCCACATCATATTTTTGCTTATATGGCATGCATGTTACTACTTATGTTTTTTAGGGGAAAGATTGCAATTATATTAAAATTATCATCATAGTCATTGCAATTAGATAGCACCAGCAACACCAAATCCAGTGGTAGTTGGCCCATATAGACTGCCCCCATACCACTGATCTAGGTTTGCTTGGCTAATTCATGAGCAAACTTGTTGCCATATCTCGCTATATTTCGAAAGACAATGTTCAATCTATCCTGCTATGATCAGCCTTACGACCAGTGTGTGTTGATATACTTTTGTTTGCGGGATTTTCCATTGTTTTCCACCATGCATTGCTATTTGTAAGTCGTTTTGATTAACGTCTTGAGCATCATTTAAATATAATTTGGTTGTGTGCATCTTGTAGAGGTCAGAAAGTAATCCTCCTAGTATTATATCAATAAAACATCTGCTGAAAAAAGAAAACAGACTAGACTATCGAGTCCACCCTGACTCCCGTGTCGCTCTCGACAGCGGCCCAAGAGAACACTAAATCGTCGTCGCCGCCACCCACCCACCTCACCCTACCTCCCTCGCCGCCGTCGAAGTGCACCGCCGGGCAAAGCATGTGAAGTGTCAGTGGCAGCGGGCCGTTCTCCGTCTCGCGAGGAGCAGGAGTAGCGTGTGGGCGGCTCGACCACGGAGATGTGGATCTCAACGAGGCGCCGTCGGATTCATGGAGGCTGGCCGACGACGCGGTCAGCGGCGTGCGCGAAGGTGGGAGGGCGCGCCGTTGCTGCGTCATGGCACTGGCGGATCTGGCACAGATGCCAGCGCGCGAGGTGGAGGGGAGAGTGGAGCTGCGCGGGGTGGCGCAGATCTGGCGCGGTTGCCGGCAGGCGTGTGGAGGGGAGGAGTGGTGTTGCGCGCGGACAGGCGCGAGCTACGCTGTGTAGTGTGTGTGAGGGGTGCCTAGGAGCTCGTCTGCTCGCTGGTTGTCCGCGAGTGCTGGTTGTGATTCGCGTCATGGTATGTTTGCGGTTCGCGCTCGGCTGCGTTTGGTGCGGTAGATGTGTGGCTGCAGTCAGATCCATGGCGGCGAGTGCGCGTGTTGCTTAGGCATTGTTCCTTGTGCGGATCTAGGGCGTGTTGGGCGTGGGATGGGTGCGAGCATCGGCGTTGCTGCCGACCACAAGCCGTGCTGGAGAAGCTGTGGGAGATGAATGGCACCCTTGCTCGGTGTTGCATCCTCCTGATGGTGGTTCGGAAAGCTCGACGCGGCCTCGGGTGGGAGGACGAGATGGTGGTAGCTGGAGGGAGAGGAATGGCCTCGCTGCAGTTGTTGCATCCTCCGTCGGGAGATGAATGGTCGACAGACGTTGCATCCTCGGGGAGACGAATGGCGTCTTGCTTGGTTGCATCCTTCCGATGGGAGAAGAATAGCGCCCCTGTGGGTTGCATCCTTCGTCCAGCGGGGGACGCGGGTGCAAGGTTAGAAGCATGTCGAGCTTGTCGGGGAGGTGCGGTTGGCCGTGGAGGCAGGGGTAGTGGTTCAGTGTGCAGGCTGGTCGGATCCTGGGTTCGGGCTTTGTAGGTGAGACTGCCAACGAAAGTCGTGCTCCGGTTGTGGCTGGAGTCATTGATGGTGGTGCCTTCAGGCATGGCTCCCTCATTGCATCGATGTAGCTGCTCTCACCTTGCCTTTCCCGACGTGCTCCAGGGGAACCCTTGATCTAGTTTAGATCGGACGATGGCGGCGGTATGCGGCGTCGCGTTTTCTCTTGGGGGCATCGTCCTGGAGGTGGATTCGGTCAAAGGGACCCGTGGCTTGCGAGGATGTGTGTTGCATGTTGTATGCTGAAAGGCATCGTCTGTATGATTTTTGGGTCCAGTTTCCCTCATAAACTAGACCAACCTTCTATCGATTCAATGAATTTAGCAGTTCTCCTGCTAACATTAGAAAAAGTAATCCTCCTTCATTATCTTTAAATTAAGAACCACGAGTGTGAGTGTATTTTACACTTTTGAGTGTAATTACTCCTAGAAAACAAAACTACGTGGATATTTGTCACTTTCTTGGATACAAAAATTAGGCGCGTAGGCCACCCTCATAGTAGCACGTCAAAAGCATGTTGGTCCAAAACCTCAACGTCCCATGTATGTGATGGTGATACCTGTGGACCTCAGGGCTTCTCGTCTCTATTCCCGTTCGCCAATCCTCAACCTGGTTCATTTGGAGCACTCACCTCAACAAATAATGAAAGAACCCCTTATTTAACATCATGTTTCAATTTTATATGTCCTATTTGATATTGACAAATAATTTCTTTCCTATCTAACAAGCCTAAATTTTATGCATTTTATGGAGTGCGGCGAATCTGCATCCGGGCTCAGCTGCACCCCCGCTCACGGAAAAAATCAAAACAAATACAAAAAAATTCAAAAAATTCTAATTTTTTTTGTGTGCGATAGATAATTAGATGCGTGAGGTTCGCTGAAAAATTCAACTCGTTTGGACATTTGAGAAAGTCTGTGCAAAAAAGACAAAATCGGGGTCTGTAAAAAAGTTTACTGTTCATAAGCTGTTTTGACCCGATTTATCTTTTTTGCCGAGACCTACTCAGATATCCAAATAAATTGAAATTTGGAGCAGGCCTCACGCAACAAATTATCTACCACACAAATTTTTTTGGATTTTTTTGAATTTTTCTAGTATTTATTTTGAATTTTTTTTCTGACCGGGAGCAGCTGAGCCCGGACTCCAGGATGAATTATCGCATTTTATGATACTTCTATCCATTTTAAATCTAAATAACATCTGAAAAGACCCTGTTATCCTTTATGTGGTATGTTTGTGCGGCGTGCGTGCGTGCTGCTGTGTGTGCACACTCATGTGTGCGCTACTGATGTTGTGTGTGTGCTGCCGCGTGTGCGTGCGTATGTGCATGTGTGCTGCTACGCGTGCATGCGTGTGTGCTGTTGCGTGTTTGTGTGTGTGCATTGTGTGCATGCGCTACTGCCTGCACTGATGTTGTTTGTGTGCTATTGTCCCGCACACACACATACAACATGAGGGATAAAATATCTTTTTAGATGTCATTTAAGCTTCAAATGAACGAAGATGTCATAAAAGTCATAAAATTTAGACTCGTTGTTAGACAGGGAAGAAAAAAATATTCAATGACAAATAAGAAAACCAAATCTAAAATAGTGTTAAACAAGGAATAGTTTCACCAATAATTAGCTCACCGTCACTCGTTTCCAAACAAGTCACAGCCCCTTGTGGCATTGTGATTGGTGTCCTTGGCTGAGACTCGTGGAGAAGCCTCGCCGAGTGAAGCAGGAAGGAAGGGGGGCAGCTTCCAGGATTTTCTTGCTTTGTTTATGCACACACGGTGGCGGCTTTCACGATGGGCCACTGCACTGCACCCGTTTACGAATGATCAGCGCAGCTACGTACTCCTACTAGCAGTAGTACTCCACATGAGATAGAAATAATCAGCAGTGCCTGTCCGGCCAAGGCCGGGGCCGCCAGTAACCTATCACTGTCGAGACCGACGCCGCGCATCGACAACACACATATTGTATTCATGCCCTTTACCTGCCAGATAGGTCAAGCACGATCACGCGTCGGCGCGAGCGAATCCGGAAGGTCCGAAGAAGCATCTGCGCGAGCGAGACTTTCCTGGTCTCGCCGCATCCGCAGGCAGATCGTGGCTGCGCGCTAGAAAGGGGAATGGCAAGACGACCCGAATGTGGCAAACACGATATTCATAGCTCGACAGGTTTGCTTTCAATCTGCAAAAAAAGATCCACAGCTCCACGGGCTTGGAAGATGGAATCGGCCTACATAGCTCCTAGGAGTACTCTACTCTTTGCTTAGAATGATCGATCTCCGGCGGTCTTCTCCGTCTCTCCGTGGCGGCGCGGCGCCTATGTACAAGTCAGCGCGCTGGCTTCAGAGCTCACTGGAAGCCGCCCAGGCCGTTGAGCAGCAGCTCGTGCGGGCGCAGCAGGGTCGGGGTGGCCGCCAGCGGCAGCGGGGACGAGTAGGACATGTCGTAGTCGGAGGCGTCCGGGAGGTCGGCCCAGAGCGCGTCGCCGGGCATGAGCGGGGCGCGGCAGAGCGGGCAGGTGCGCTGCCCGTGGCCCATCCAGCGTCGATGCAGCCGCGGTGGAAGACGTGGCGGCAGTTGGGCAGCCGCCGCACCTCGTGGCAGCCGCCGATGCCGCAGAGGCAGACGGCGCAGTCGCCGTCGCCGCACACGGACGGGGAGGACGCCAGCAGCTCGTCGAACCGCAGCACGGGGAGCGCCTCCTCGACGGCGGCCATCGGCGGCAGCGCGCGGAAGTCGGGCCGCCGGTGCTGCAGCGAGGGCGAGGGCGAGGGCGCCGGTCCGTGGTGCGCGGTGCCACTGCGCCTCCTCCGCCGTGGGCACGGGCGCGCTGCCGCCGAGGTCGATGAGGTCGCCCAGGCCGACGGCATGGAAGGCCCAGAGGAGGAGGCGGTGGAGGTGGCCGAGGAGGAGGAGCGCCTGCAGGAGCAGCCGGGGGAGCAGCAGCTCCGAGTACCCCACGGGGAAGCCCATGGCGTCGATCTTGGCTGGCTCGGGGCGTGCGAGGCGTGCGCGCGTGTCGCGGAGCAGGGCGGAGGCAGGCGAGTCGGGAGAGGCCGGGTGACACACTCACACAGTGGCAGTGGGGCTCTTATATAAAGCGCGGGTCAGCCAGTGAGGGGAGGAGGGAGGTAGGGAGGGAGACGAGTGGGGGAGGGGGAGGGGAATAACGCGGAAAGCTCGACGAGTGTGGGTGTTGCCTCGGGCGGCGGTAGTTGGTTGGGACGTGGGTGTGCGTGTTGGCCCGCCTGAGGCTTGGACGGCGGGCTGATGCGCCACCGGCTGGCCCGGTGAGAACCACGGGTAGGTAGGTCCACACTGTGGCGTGCTGCGTAGCTTTGCTTTCGTTCTCGCCCCGTCCACCCCCGCCTCTTCCGCAGCGGGGTGGTAGTATCATGCATCCTTGGGTAGTAATGTTTTTGGTCAAACTAGTAAATTCGTACATGCAATGCACATTAATATCAAACAATATATTAATTATGTGCAGATATTAGGTGTAGGATATTATTTGCGTGCTATTTAGAAATGATATTTGGTATCATATTAATAGCATGCTAAATGTGTTGAGCGCTCATCATCGAAGCAACCTGAGTCGTTGGATTGACCTGGTTTGATGGCCGTGCTTTGTTTGATCTGCCCATTTGAGTCTTATATTGGTTTATTATAGATATAGATGAATAGCATGACATATCAAGAAAAAAAGGAAAGAGAAGATACTAAATCATATCATGATACTGTATCATAATAAACGAGATATTAGTATTAGTTTACATAAATAATAAAATAAATGAGTACTATGCATTGTGGTAGTATCATATACTTATTACTCATATCATATTGTGGGATACTAACTTATGATACTAGCTATTGGGAGAGGTCTAATTCTTTTGGATCCGCTCCCTGGATTTACTGTTACCAGCGAAGTAGCATGTGACTTTCCAAATGTAGAACTGAGACGTGTCATGAAACGAGCACTTACAGACGTTGTCATGTGGCGTTGACCTACTTATTTTCGAAAACCTGTATATGGTTTTATAGTGCCACATTGGACACGCAAAACTATGAATCTATATCATTTTAGGCTTAATATTTAGTTATTTGTCAAAAAGATTCACCGAAAGCAAGGTGGTAATATTCGATTGACTAACAAAAAGACCGAGTTTAAATGCTACCAAACATCCAGATCATGTTTGGTTACTTGCATCATATTCACGTTTTCGATGAGCCTGGCTCTGTGGAGCCTGGCTAGGGCAAACAACCTTTGGGTTGTGTTCTCCACTTTGTTTGGCAGCTCACATTGCATCAATTTCTACACTGCGTTTTGTTGCCCGTGTTTCGGTATTTTGGACAGGGCTCATGCAGTACGTTGTGTTTAGTTGCAACATCCAACCCAATTTGTGCTGATGAAGTTAATAGTCACACATGAAAAAGATTACACAGTACACTAAATAGGTATAGATCTATTCGTTTACGTGCAATAATTAAGCGAAAAAATTACAACATGGAAGTTCTTTGGAACTACGAGATGAAGCTACTGATCGCTCTATTTTTTAATTCATCTTAAAGCTCATTTGTTGCATAATAACTTCATATATCATGTCCCATTGAACCATTCATACCATTCATATGTCCATTATGCATGATTTCTAGTTTGCACTAGTTTCAACACAAGCATTGCATAGTCTTTAGTTTTAGTTTTTTATTAGTTTTCCTTGTTTTGTTGTGCTTATAGGTTATTTGGAACTCCCATGAACTTATCATGATGAATAGGCCAAGCTTCGAATCAATATGGAATTACAAGCACCAGATAAAGGTCTTTCGTGGAGTTTTTCAAAATGAGATTTATCGACATACCCTAATTGGATATCCAATATAAGGATGTGTTGGGGAACGTAGTAATTTCAAAAAAATTCCTACGCACACGCAAGATCATGGTGATGCATAGCAACGAGAGGGGAGAGTGTCGTCCACGTACCCTCGTAGACCATTAAGCGGAAGCGTTATGACAACGCGGTTGATGTAGTCGTACGTCTTCACGATCGACCGATCCTCAGTACCGAACGTACGGCACCTCCGCGTTCAGCACACGTTCAGCTCGGTGACGTCCCGCGAACTCACGATCCAGTAGAGCTTGAGGAAGAGTTTCATCAGCACGACAGCGTGGTGATGATGTTGATGAAGCTACCGTCGCAGGGCTTCGCCTAAGCACCGCCACAGTATGACCGAGGTGGATTATGATGGAGGGGGGCACCGCACACGGCTGGGAGAGATCAATGATCAACTTGTGTGTTCTAGGGTGCCCCCTGCCCCCGTATATTAAGGAGCAAGGGGGAGGCCGGCCGACCCTGTAGGGCGCGCCGGGACGAGGAGTCCTCCTCCTAGGAGGAGGACTCCCCTTTCCTACTCCTACTAGGAGGAGGAAAGGAAGGGGGAAGGGGAGAAGGAAGGAGAGGGAGGAAAAGGAGGAAAGGGGGGCTGGCCCCCTAGGCCAATTCGGTTTGGGCTAGGGGGGCCGCGTGCCCTGCCTCCTCTCTTCCACCACTTGGCCCATTGAGGCCCAATACTTCTTCCCCGTATTTCCATAACTCCCCGGTACTCCGAAAAATATCCGAATCACTCGGAACCTTTCCGATGTTCGAATATAGTTGTCCAATATATCGATCTTTACGTCTCGACCATTTCGAGCCTCCTCATCATGTCCCCTATCTCATCCGGGACTCCGCACTACCTTCGGCACATCAAAACAGAAAAACTCATAATACCGATCGTCACAGAACTTTAAGCGTGCGGACCCTATGGGTTCGAGAACTATGTAGACATGACCGAGACATGTCTTCGGTCAATAACCAATAGCGGAACATGGATGCTCATATTGGTTCCTACCTATTCTACGAAGATCTTTATCGGTCAAACCGCATAACAACATATGTTGTTCCCTTTGTCATCGGTATGTTACTTGCCTGAGATTCGATCGTCGGTAACCTCATACCTAGTTCAATCTCGTTACCGGCAAGTCTCTTTACTCGTTCTGTAATGCATCATCCCAAAACTAACTCATTAGTCACATTGCTTGCAAGGCTTATATTGATGTGCATTACCGAGAGGGCCTAGAGATACCTCTCCGACAATCGGAGTGACAAATCCTATTTTTGATCTATGCCAACTCAACAAGCACCATTGGAGACACCTGTAGAGCACCTTTATAATCACCCAGTTACGTTGTGATGTTTGGTAGCACACAAAGTGTTCCTCCGGTACTCGGGAGTTTCATAATCTCATAGTCATAGGAACATGTATAAGTCATGAAGAAAGCAGTAGCAACAAACTAAACGATCATCGTGCTAAGCTAACGGAATGGGTCAAGTCAATCACATCATTCTCTAATGATGTGATCTCGTTAATCAAATGACAACTCATGTCTATGGCTAGGAAATTTAACCATCTTTGATTCAACGAGCTAGTCAAGTAGAGGCATACTAGTGACACTCTGTTTGTCTATGTATTCACACATGTACTAAGTTTCCGGTTAATACAATTCTAGCATGAATAATAAACATTTATCATGATATAAGGAAATTGAAAGTGCGTTATATCGACTAGAGGGGGGGTGAATAGGCGATTTTTATGAAAGTCTTCAAAACGTGAGAGTTATGAAGACAAACAGCGAAGATTATGCCTTTTACTATGCAGCGGAAGTTAGATTACACTAGGCCAGCCATGGTCATGTATTCAATAGAGTGAAAGCACAATGACAAACAACTGCAGTGTAATAAGGATCAGGTAGGAAGAAGTTATGAAGCCAAATAGTTCATACATACACGTTGTGAAGACAAAAGATAAAGCAAGCATGCAATGGCTTCACAATGTGTAACAGTAAGAAAAGGAAGTGAAGATGGAACCAGTGACTCGTTGAAGACAATGATATGTTGGACCAGTTCCAGTTGCTGTGAAAACTGTACGTCTGGTTGGAGCGGCTAGGTATTTAAACCTTAGGACACACAGTCCCGGACACCCAGTCCTGAACACACAGTCCAGGACACCAAGTCCTCACCGTATTCTCCTTGAGCTAAGGTCACTTAGTCCTCGCCCAATCACTCTGGTAAGTCTTCAAGGTAGACTCCCAAACCTTCACAAACTTCGTTCACTGGCAATCCACAATGTCTCTTGGATGCTCTGAACGCGATGCCTAACCGTCTGGAGGATTCACAGTCCTCAAGTGTAATAAGTCTTCGGATCACACAGACAAGAAGACTCAAGTGATGCGCAATTTGCTCTGGCTCTGGGTGGTTAGGGGTTTTCTCCTCACTAGGAATTTTCTCTCAAAGGCTTCGAGGTGGGTTGCTCTCAAACGACAAAAGCCGTGCACTGAAATCTGAGCAGCCAACCATTTATGGTTGTGGGGGTGGGCTATTTATAGCCACTTGGCAACCCGACCTGATTTGTCCGAAATGACCCTGGGTCACTAAGGAACTGACACGTGTCTCAACGGTCAGATTTCAAACTCTCATGGCAACTTTGCTTGGGCTGCAAGCAAAGCTGACTTATCCGGCTCTGGACAAGATTCGCTCTCATTGTCTTCGCTCGAAGACATAGGTTTTTTGATTTAGGCATCACTTCAGTCATTCTGACTGGTTCTCCTGGACCCCACTTGACAGTACGGTGGTTCCTATGACTCAACACAAAAGAAAAAGAACTACGAAAGATCTAAGTCTTCGAGCTCCATAGGCTTCATAACGTGTCTTCTTTTGTCATCGTCTTCAATGTGAATATCTTCATATACCACCTTTGTCTTCAATGTGTTCATACATTTTTAGGGGTCATCTCTGGTAGTAAAGCCGAATCAATGAGGGACCTCTACCTGTGTTTTGTTGCAATTCTCACAAACACATTAGTCCCTCAACTAGGTTTGTCGTCAATACTCCAAAGCCAACTAGGGGTGGCACTAGATGCACTTACAGAAATAAATAATAATTATTATTGCCTCTAGGGCATATTTCCTTTAGTCTCCCACTTGCACTAGAGTCAATAATCGAGTTCACATCTTTATGTGATTAGTTCACATCTCCATGTGACTAATACCCAAAGGGTTTACTAGAGTCAATAATCTAGTTCACATCGCTGTGTGATTAACACCCAAAGAGAGATCATGTTTTGCTTGTGAGAAAAGTTTAGTCTACGAGTCTGCAACATTCAGATCCGTATGTATTTTGCAATTTTTTATGTCTACAATGCTCTGCATGGAGCTACTCTAGCTAATTGCTCCCACTTTCAGTATGTATCTAGATCGAGACTTGGAGTCATCTAGATCGATGTAAAAAGCTTGCATCGACCTAACTCTTTACGACGAACTCTTTTTATCACCTCCATAACCGAGAAATATTTCCTTAGTCCTCTAAGGATAATTTTGACCGCTGTCCAGTGATCTACTCCTAGATCACTATTGTACTTCCTTGCCAGAAAGATGCTAAGGTATACAATAGGACTGGCAAACAACATAGCGTAGTTTATAGAACCTATGACTGAGGCATAGGGAATGAATTTTCATTCTCTTTCTATTTTCTGATGTGGTCGGGTTTTGAGTCTTTACTCAACTTCACACCTTGCAACACAGGCAAGAACGCCTTCTTTGACTATTCCATTTTGAACTACTTCAAAATCTTGTCAAGGTATGTACTCATTCAAAAAACTTATCAAACGTCTTGATCTATCTCTATAGATCTTGATGCTCAATGTGTAAGCAGCTTCATCGAGGTATTTCTTTGAAAAACTCTTTTCAAACACTCCTTTATGCTTTCCAGAAAATTCTACATTATTTCCGATCAACAATATGTCATTCACATATACTTATCAGAAATGTTGTAGTGCTCCCACTCACTTTCTTGTAAATATAAGCTTCACCGCAAGTCTGTAATCAAAGCATATATTCCAACTCTGAGATGCTTGCACCAGTCCATAGATGGATCATTGGAGCATGCTCACTTTGTTAGCACCTTTAGGATCGGCAAAACCTTCTGGTTGCATCATATACAACTCTTCTTTTAAGAAATCCATGAAGGAATGCAATTTTGACATCCATTTTCTAGATTTCATAAAATGCGGCAACTGCTAACATGATTCGGACAGACTTTTAAGCATCGATACGAGTGAGAAAATCTCATCGTAGTCAACACCTTGAACTTGTCAAAAACAGTTTGCGACAATTCGAGATTTGTAGATAGTAACACTACTATCAGTGTCCGTCTTCCTCTTGAAAATCCATTTATTCTTAATGACTCACCGATCATCGGGCAAGTCAATCAAAGTCCATACTTTGTTCTCATACATGGATCCCATCTCAGATTTCATGGCCTCAAGCCATTTCGCGGAATCTGGGCTCATCATCGCTTCCTCATAGTTCATAGGTTCGTCATGGTCAATTAACATGACATCCAGAATAGGATTACTGTACCACTCTGGTGCGGATCTCACTCTGGTTGACCTACGAGGTTCGGTAGTAACTTGATCTGAAGTTACATGATCATCATCGTTAGCTTCCTCACTAATTGGTGTAGGAGTCACAGGAACAGATTTCTGTGATGAACTACTTTCCAATAAGGGAGCAGGTAGAGTTACCTCATCAAGTTCTACTTTCCTCCCACTCACTTCTTTCGAGAGAAACTCCTTCTCTAGAATGGATCCATTCTTAGCAATGAATGTCTTGCCTTTGGATCTGTGATAGAAGGTGTACCCAACTGTCTCCTTTGGGTATCCTATGAAGACACATTTCTCCGATTTGGGTTTGAGCTTATCAGGATGAAACTTTTTCACATATGCATCGCAACCCCAAACTTTAAGAAACGACAACTTTGGTTTCTTGCCAAACCACAGTTCATATGGCGTCATCTCAACGGATTTAGATGGTGCCCTATTTAACGTGAATGCAGGTCGAGCCTCAGGGTAAGCCTCTTACTCAAGTTTGGCTGCGTTTTTTCGGGGCTCCCTCGAAGCCGATGCAGAATGCTAGGGTCGTGGCTAGCTTGGGCATTATGGTGGGGAAAACTGAGAGAGTGGATATGGCTTTTACCAGAGCTCGCGGGGTAGCCCGACTGCTGGTTAGTGTTCTGGATATTGAGTTCGTGCCTGATGTGATCAAGTGGACATATCGAGGCCAGATTTTTCATCTCGTGATTGAGTTTGAGGATGAGAGTCTGTTCGCCGAGGCGGCTAACGGGACTGATGTTGATATGCATGAGGGAGATGACAGTTCGGGAGCTAAGGAGGCATCGGTCGATGATTCTGGACGAAAGTTGTCCAATGGACCGGGGTCCGATTCTCAGACGCCCGGGGATGGGACGGTACCACCCTCCTCGGTGCCTATGACTTCTATGAGATTTGGGTCTTTCGAGCCTGCTTCTGCGCCTCCGAGACTTTGGAGTGATCGGGTGGAGTCTGACGAGGTTTTTGAGCACGCGTTACCTGCTTTGGATTTTGAGGATGCTGTGAGCCCCGTCCTTGGGGCATCGCCGATCTCGGTCAGGGGAGAGGAGGAGGAGTCTATGCAGGTGGCCACTCCCCCATACACATCACGTTGACTCTCCTCAGGACGAGGTTCCGGTGGTGGAGGTCTTACCTTCGGGAGGGGGTCCGGGGCAGGTGGCCTCAGCTCTCTCTTCTTCTTTCATGGTGCCGGAGCTGCAGGGGGCGGTTCCGCCTTCTGAAGGGGGCTCGGAGCAGGTGGCCCCGGCGCCCTCTTCTCTTCTCGCGGTGGACGAGGCCTCAGTGGTGGCGGTCTAACCTTCGGGAGGGGGTCCGGGGCAGGTGGCCTCGACACTCTCTTCTCCTCTCGCGATGCCGGAGCTGCAGGTGGCGGCTCCGTCGTTTGGAGGGGGTTCGGGGCGGGTGGCCTCGGAGCCTTTTTCACCTGGGGCTCCTAGGGTGGCCGCCCATCTTGTGGTGGGTGGGGAGTTCGGGCAGGTGGCCCATGCACTCCCCTTCCCCGGTACGTTGCCGTCTCTGTGCGGTGGGGCGCGACCGACGTCGGCGGCGCCTTCGAGCGCCCCACCGCTTTCAGGCGTTCCTGCTGGTTCGTCCATGGAGGCCGACCGGCTGCGTGTTTGGGGTGAGGCAGGAGGCCCCACTAAGGGAGTCCTGGATTAGGGGGTCCTTGGACAGCCGGACTATATACTTTGGCCGGACTGTTGGACTATGAAGATACAAGATTGAAGACTTCGTCCCGTGTCTGGGTGGGACTCTCCTTTGCGTGGAAGGCAAGCTTGGCAATTCGGATATGTAGATCTCCTCCATTGTAACCGACTCTGTGTAACCCTAGCCCCCTCCGGTGTCTATATAAACCGGAGGGTTTAGTCCGTAGGACAACAACGATCATAATCATAGGCTAGCTTCTAGGGTTTAGCCTCTACGATCTCGTGGTAGATCAACTCTTGTAATACTCATATCATCAAGATCAATCAAGCAGGAAGTAGGGTATTACCTCCATCGAGAGGGCCCGAACCTGGGTAAACATTGTGTCCCCCGCCTCCTGTTACCATCAGCCTTAGACGCACAGTTCGGGACCCCCTACCCGAGATCTGCCGGTTTTGACACCGACATTGGTGCTTTCATTGAGAGTTCCACTGTGCCGTCACGATAAAGGCTTGATGGATCCTTCAATCATCGGCAACGATGCGATCAAGGGTGAGGTTTTTCTCCCCGGACAGAACTTCGTATTCGGTGGCTTCATACTGCGGGCCAACTCGCTTGGCCATCTGGAGCAGATCGAGAGCTACGCCCCTGGCCATCAGGCCAGGTTTGGAAGCTTGAACTATACCGCCGACATCCGCGGAGACTTGATCTTCGACGGATTCGAGCCCAGGTCAGGTGCGCTGCACAGTCACGACGAGCATGACTTAGCTCTGCCGTCGGACGGTGTTCGGGAGATCACACCTGTGGCTACTCCGGCCCTCAATTCGGAGGAGATCGTGCCGTTCGAGGACGGGTGGTTGGACCCCGCCACGGAAGCTGCACACTCAGCAGCGATAGAGCCAAATACTGACTCCACCTCCTATGAGACCTGTGTTACTGGACCCTTGGATTCTTCCCCGGCCACAGGCTCCGAACCGCCTGCGTCCGTGCCTATCCAATCTGATTGGGCGCCGATCATGGTGTTTACCTCCGCAGATATTTTTCAGCACTCGCCCTTGGGCGATGTGCTAGATTCATTGAGATCTCTCTCCTTATTAGGAAACCCTAGGTCGAACTATGTCTGGCTCGAGTGGGAAGCGGACGACGAAGGAATTCGTTCCCCACCCGCCACCCACTTAATAGCCACTGTCAACGACTTAACCGACATGCTTGATTTCGACTCCGAAGACATCGACGGTATGGACAACGATGCAGGAGAGAAACAGGAACCACCGCCCACAGGGCGCTGGACAACCACTTCATCACACGATATATACATGGTGGATACACCCATAGAAAACAACGACGAGGAACGGGAGGATGCAGCGAAGGATAGTCCCCTCGAGAAGCAACCAAAGTGACGACGTAGGCGCCGCTCCAAATCCCGCCTCAGCAAAAACAGCGATAACAACGCAAGAAAGAATAATACCCCGGTCGACTCCAAGGGAAACGACGACCACACAGACCCATCGATGGAGCAGGGTGAGCCAGCGGACGGCGAACATAGTACAGAGCCGCTGTCCGATCACGGCGACGCCGAGGGTAAAGCTCGTCAACCTGTATCCAGAGAGGAGAACAGTCCGGACGACGATGCACACATCATCTCAGAAAGGCACTTGGAACAAGAGAACCTCCATAGAAGGCTTATCGCCACCGCGAGGAGCCTGAAGAAACAGAAGCAAAGGCTTAAGGCCACGCATAACATGCTCAGCAGCAGATGGAACAAAGTGCTTGACACTAAAGAAAATTATGGCAGAAGTCGCCACACAAAGAGCTATCCAAAGCGCAAGCTGCTTCCTGAATTCGATGACGAGGCTTTAGAGCCCATTCAGCCAAAAAATAAAACGGCCGACCAGCCGGATCAACCACCCCGTGGCCGCGACAGAGCGGCTAACGACGCCGCACACAAGTCAGCACATGATTTACGTGAAGACCCGCACAAAAAAGCCGGTATGACCAGGTCCATCTATGGATCTAGGAAGCGTGCTCCGGCACAGGATCATGTCCGCCCAAATGACTATACTGACCGAATAACAGCTCGGAATCAAAACCAAACATTACAACCGTCCGAAGAATGCCATGACACATCAAAATACAGGGGTGCCGCGCACCCCCTATGCTTCACCGATGAGGTGATGGACCACGAATTTCCAGAGGGATTCAAACCCGTGAACATAGAGGCATACGACGGAATGACAGACCCTAGGGTCTGGATTGAGGACTTTATCCTTCACATCGACATGGCTCGCGGAGATGATCTCCACACCATCAAATACCTGCCCGTCAAGTTGAAAGGACCAGCTCGGCACTGGCTGAAAAGCCTCCCTGAAAACTCAATTGGAAGCTGGGAGGAGCTTGAGGATGCTTTTAGGGCCAATTTTTAAGGGACCTATGTCCGACCGCCGAACGCAGACGATTTAAGTCACATAATTCAATAGCCTGGAGGGTCATCCCGAAAGCTTTGGATCATATTTCTCACGAAGAAGAATCAAATCATTGACTGCCCGGATGCCGAAGCCTTAGCGGCTTTCAAGCACAGTGTCCGGGATGAATGGCTCGCTAGACACCTCGGCCAGGAGAAACCGAGGACAATGACAGCCCTAACAAGCATCATGACCCGCTTTTGCGCGGGCGAAGACAATTGGCTAGCCCGTAGCGGCACCTGCAACCCAGCCACATCCGAAGTCAGGGATGGCAACGGGAAACCGTGACGCAATAAAAGCAAGCGTCGAAACAATGAAGACAGCCCAGACAGCACGGCGGTAAACGCTGGATTCAGGGGCTCTCGACCCGGTCAACAAAAAAATCCATTTAAAGGCAACAGAGATGGACCGTTCAGCCTAAACAAGATTCTAGACAGATTATGTCAGATTCATGGCACCTCCGACAAACCGGCGAACCACACCAACAGAGAATGTCGGGTCTTCAAGCAAGTCGGCAAGCTAAACGTCGAACACAAGGGGAGGGAGACACCAAGCGAAGACGAGGATGAGCCTCGCTAGCCGAACACTGGGGGATAGAAAAATTCCCACCAGAGGTCAAAACAGTGAACATGATTTACGCAACCCACATACCGAAGAGGAGGCGCTAGCGTGCACCCCGAGACGTATACGCTATAGAGCCCGTCACCCCCAAGTTCAACCCTTGGTCGGCCTGCCCGATCACTTTTGATCGAAGGGATCACCCGACTAATATCCGGCAGGGAGGATCGGCTGCCTTGGTGCTAGACCCAATAATTAACGGATATCATCTCACCCGAGTCCTTATGGACGGCGACAGTAGTCTTAATCTGATATATCAGGACACCGTCCGCAAAATGGGGATAGACCCGACAAGAATCAACCAAAGCAAATACTACCTTTAAAGGAGTAATACCAGGCCCAGTGACCCGTTGTACGGGCTCTCTAGTACTAGAGGTTGTATTCGGTTCTTCCGACAACTTCCGAAGCGAAGAATTAACCTTCGACATCACTCCATTCCAAAGCGTCCGTCACGCACTACTTGGGAGAACGGCCTTCCTCGTTTTAATGCAGTACCGCATTACGCTTATCTTAAATTTAAGATGCCTGGTCCAAGGGCATCATCATAGTTAGCGGAAACACAGAGCATTCCTCACGTAGGGAGGAATATGTGGCGGCTCTAGTAGCCAACCACTGAACGACCTCTCCAACCAGAAGAAATGATCAGTCGTCAAGACGGCGGACACGGTTAGACGAGTCCGGTGCACCACTAGCTGTAACAGCTCAGATAAGCCTGAGATCGGGTCGATGGACATACCCCCATAGGTGGTGCTAGGGGCTTCCCACATGTAAAAAGGGCTACAGTTCGGCCTGACCCTATTTAAAATTGCATTTTAATGGTTCATTAAGAATAACCAATTTTTCGCACGAAGACTTTCACCTGGGTTTTTCTCTTTTACAGATGATCATCGTGCTACACCCTTCCAGGATACGGCACAACGGAGACACATGCGCAGACATGTAGTAGGGCCCCACTCAAAGGTTTCTTTTTAGATTTAGACCATGTGTAAACCTTTTTTACTGTCTCTTGTTGCTTCACTCCCTCCGGATACTCAACACAACCAAAAGGGATTCTGGCGTTATTGACATTTTGTCACGTCAAACTAATGCAAGTATGTGGAAATTAAGGGCTCATAATTGAGGGCGTTTCTCAGCCCAGTATATGATGCAAAGCCCGAACACCTTAGGGAGAGTTCGGTGTCGCAAGTTTGGCCTTATATGCATCAGCTCCGAATCATGTCTTTGGTCAATAGTTGGGTTTGCCCGGCTCCCGTGTTTTGCTACCTTACGTTCCGCTCTATCGGCTAAGGTGGCACCGGGAGAACTACTACGATTGTGCCCTGGTTCATCTGGATGAGCACCTCAGTAGAGAAAGCCGAAAACTGACTATCATGATAAAGCGCGAGATTGGTCAACCACTCGATGACTCAGCGGAATCTTCGCGATTCCTCCGCATTAACGAAGGACCGGTTTTCCGGTCATGTATGTACGCGCACCGTGTTCGGATGAGCGCAGAAGTACCAGGGGCTATATAGTAGCCCCACCGTCAAACTCCTATGGCTAAGTGAAAGTGTTAAAGCTATATAGTCCGATTGCCTTGTTCGCCGCGCTATCACCTCCTTAATGGACCAAGACGTTGGGTCCAGTGTGAACACGCGCTTTTCCAAACACCCCCGCATTATATGCGTGGGGGCTGAAGCTGACGACTGCAAACTTTCAGGTTATATGCATACATAAACGGCCGCACAGGAGGCATCATAATACTTTTAGGCAAAAGTATAAATACAGCCTTTATAATCCAAATAGCATTGTTTTTACAATTGGCATACATGTCACTCGAACATGATACTCTTTGAGCACTGAGCCTCTATTACACGAGCGCCTTCTAGGACTTCTTCAAAATAGTGCTCAGCCGAGACCTGGCCTACGGCCGGATCCTGGGTCGCAATAGCGGTGGTCTCCATCTCTGCCCAGTATGTCTTAACGCGGGCAAGAGCCATCCGCGCACCCTCTATGCACGCCGACCTCTTTACAACGTCGATATGCAGCACAGCACCAAGGAATCGTTGCACTAAACCAAAATAACTATTCGGCCTTGGCCCCTTCGGCCAAAGATGATCCATGACAGACCTCATGGCAAATCCAGACAACCTATGGAGCTTGGCCCACTCGGCCATTTGTTCATTCAACAGCAGCGGACGTGTTGGAGCGCTGAACTGCGACCAGAACAACCTCTCCACTTCATGATCTTTCTGATTTTTGAAAAACTCAGTCGCATCAGCAGCACTCATTGCCAAGTCCGAATACGCGTCTGCAGCACTCCATAATTGATCCAGAGGGGCATATTTCGGATTTATGAACTTTGACCGCAACAAAAAGGGCTTCCCAGCCGTGATATCTCCGGCTTGACGGAGCTCCTACTTCGCCGCTCTGATTTCAGAACGGGTTTCCTTGGCTGCTTCCATGGCTTTCTTCAAATCAGCCGCTTTCGCTTGGCTTTCCTTTTCAAGAAGCTCATATCGGTCGGCAGCATCTTTCAGCTCAACAGCCATCTTGGCTATTTTATCTTTGCTCTGGCGACGAGCAGCCTGTTCGGCTCTTAAGTCTTCGGCCGCCTTTAGGGCGGCCGCATCACTTCTCCTTGCTTGTTCCTTGGCTCGGGCAAGTTCCACCCGAAGGGTCTCCACGGCCGCAGCTCCATCTGTAGTCACATCATATTATAAATAATAGCATCATGCTTCCTCTTAATATTTGTTGACCACCCGAAAATACATACCCTGTAGCTCGTCAAGCCGCTTGTTCACAAGCACAATGTCGGCATCTGCCGCGTCAAGTTGCCGCCTCAGTCCGGCAAACTCAGCAGTCCGGCCAGCCACCGGACCCTCAGCCGCCTGCACATGAAAGCAGCGCGATCATTACCTGGGACTATGATCCTCTGTTTGCCGCTTCTGGACAGCAACCAGAGTCTCAGGGGCTACTATCTGTATAGAGCACACCTAGCGTGTGCGGTATCGTCAAAAAATTTATATATTACTTTGCGTACCTCAAAGCCTCTTAGCAGGCTCGTAAAAGCCTCATGCAACCCACTTTTGGCGGATGAAATCCTCTCAGCCACCGTACCCATTAAAGTACGATGCTGTAACACCCCGGATGTAACTTTCCCAATTTGTACTCCAACTCTTGCCGTTTCCGGCGTTAAGTTATATTTATTTCCTCGGGTTCGGGTTTTTGTCTCCGGGTGTTGTTGTCTTTGTCATGCATCTCATATCATGTCATCATGTGCATTGCATTTGCATACGTGTTCGTCTCATGCATTCGAGCATTTTCCCCGTTGTCCGTTTTGCATTCCGGCGCTTCGTTCTCCTCCGGTGGTCATTTCTAGCTTTCTTTCGTGTGTGGGGATTAAACATTTCCGGATTGGACCGAGACTTGCCAAGCGGCCTTGGTTTACTACCGGTAGACCGCCTGTCAAGTTTCATATCATTTGGACTTCGTTTGATACCCCAACGGTTAACCGAGGGACCGAAAAGGCCTCATGTGTGTTGCAGCCCAACACCCCTCCAATTTGGCCCAAAACCCACCTAACTCTGCTCCATCAGCTAGAGCGTTCGATCACGATCGCGTGGCCGAAAACCGCACCTCATTTGGACTCTCCTAGCTCCTCCTATGCCTATAAATAGGCCCCCCTCGAAATGTCCCGGATCCCCTCTACCCGAAACCCTAAAAAAACCATCTCCCTGCCGCCGCCGGACAACGTCCGCGCCGAGTCGGACGTGTCCGACCTGCGCGCGCTGCCGCCAGCCACTCGCCGCCCGCCACGTCACCACCGCCACCCGCGCGCCGCCGCGGCCCGGAGGGCCCGTCCCCGGCCCCCGAGGCCCAGATCTACCGCGCCGCCGCCCGCCTCCTCTTCCCCGCGGCCGACCCCGCCTCGCCGTCCAGCGCCGCCGTGCCGCCGTGGTCGCCACCGCCGGCCACCGCCTCCTCATTCCGGCGCCGTCCCGATGCCGGCAGGCCTCGCCATCGCGCGCCCGCGCCGCGGGAGCCGCCCTGCACCGAGCCCGCGTCGCCCCGCGCTTCTCTGGCGAGGTCCCCGATGACCTAGCCCGGAGCTCCGGCCGTCTTCCCCCGCCGCCGACGAGCTCTTCTCCGGCGACATCCGTCCGGCTACAGTACCCGACCCGTTTGCTACAGTGATCTCAAACCCTAGATCTCGGGGTGAATTTTTCTCTAAGTCCCAGAATTGCACATCCATATGCCCATGTTCGTAGCTCCGTAACTTTGCATCCGTAGCTCCGATTCATGCATATAGCATATCAAAATGTTCATCTCAGAGAGTACATAATTTCATTCCATTGCATCATTTTCATTTGAGTTCATCTTGATGCCCGAAATGCTGTTAGAAGAGGGCTACTTGAGTTTATTGTCAGATCTGCTGCTCCGTTTAGGTTTTTGTCATTTTTGCCATGATTAATGTGTGCATGCTATGCCCTGATGCTCTACATATGTTTTGTTAAGGGTTTTGTCATATTTCCAGAGGTGCAACCCATGTATTTTTAGGATGTGTGTGGTGACTTGTGCAAGCTTGCAAAGTGGTGCACTTGCTAAGTCTGTTTTTCAGGGACTTAGTAATTTCACTAAGTCCTGGATCTGTTTATCTCATGTTGTCATATGTTCATGTTGTTTCCTAGTGATCCGTGCCTCTATTGAGGATGATCAGTAAGGATGTTTTGTTAATATTGTAGTTCTCTATCCATCCATGTCTTTGTTTGCAATTATGGAGCACCCTAGCTTGAGTCAACCGAGCTCTACTTTTGCTACTTTGCGAATCTGGGCAGATTGTCAACTTGTTTGCAATTTTGCCGGTGATGTTGTAATTGATCCGTGCATGCTATGCTATTGTTCTTGCCATGTCTAGCTTGCATTTTGTGCCTTCTCTATGGGTGTATGCTTGTCTTGCCATTACTTGCACCGTAGTGAGTGCATCGAGCTCGTAAACATGCCTACTTGAGTTATATTTCAGCATGTGTCAGTTTTTCACTAAGTCTGAAAACTGATTATATTTTTGCTATGTTCACATGCTTGCAATTGTATTTTCTGATCCCTTTTGGCTCAAGGTCACTAAGGGATTTTTGTTAAGCTCTTTGAGTAGCTCCATTCCATGCTTTACTTTGCCATCTTCAGTTCTTGTAGCATATAGTTTTGTTGCTCCGAAGAGTGCTACCTGATCTGAAATTCCAGACAAGTGTTGATTTCACTAAGTCTGAGATCTGTTTTCCATATGCATTTTTGCCATGCTTGTTTGAACCTGTTAGTGGATGAATTGGCCGTAGCTCAGTGCTAGACTTTTGTTAAGCATCTTGTGTGCATCCCTGCCATGTATTTTGTTGTCATGTTTGGGTGCTGTAGCATGTTCATCTCATTGCATTTAGATGCCTACTTGCTGTAAATCGCAGACCGGTGTCATATTTAAATCGCTTGCCATTTCCAAACCGTAACTCCGATTCCGGCGTTCTTTATATCGTTTTCAAGCGATTTCATCTCATATTTCCAGAGGCACACTTGGATTTCCAAGTTGAGGCCAGTTTCATGCTTTTCCTGTCATATCTTGCATTTTGCATCCCGCATCGCATCCCGCATAGCATATCATCATCGCATCGTCTTGTTTGGTTCTTGCACGTGGTTGATTGTATCCTTGTTGCTTATTTGCCTTGTTTGGGTAGAGCCGGGAGACGAGTTCGCTAACGAGGAGCCCGTTGAGTTTGCTTTTGAGGATCCAATCAACTCTGACAACTGTGCAGGCAAGATGATCATACCCTCGAAATCACTACTATCTTTGCTATGCTAGTTTGCTCGCTCTTTTGCTATGCCAATGCTACGATGCCTACCACTTGCTTTCAAGCCTCCCAAATTGCCATGTCAAACCTCTAACCCACCATGTCATAGCAAACCGTTGATTGGCTATGTTACCGCTTTGCTCAGCCCCTCTTATAGCGTTGCTAGTTGCAGGTGAAGATTGGAGACCGTTCCTTGTTGGAACAATTATTTACTTGTTGGGATATCATTATATTATCTTGTTATCTTAATGCATCTATATACTTGGTAAAGGGTGGAAGGCTCGGCCTCTCGCCTAGTGTTTTGTTCCACTCTTGCCGCCCTAGTTTCCGTCATATCGGTGTTATGTTCCCGGATTTTGCGTTCCTTACGCGGTTGGGTTATAATGGGAACCCCTTGATAGTTTGCCTTTATTAAAGCTTTTCCAGCAATGCCCAACCTTGGTTTTACCATTCGCCACCTAGCCTCTTTTTCCCTTGGGTTTCTGGAGCCCGAGGGTCATCTTATTTTAAACCCCCCCGGGCCAGTGCTCCCTCTGAGTGTTGGTCCGAACCGGGCAGCCTGCGGGGCCACCTCGGGGAAACTTGAGGGTTGGTTTTACTCGTAGCTTGACCTATCTGAGTGTGCCCTGAGAACGAGATATGTGCAGCTCCTATCGGGTGTTTTGTTTCCACTCTTGCCGCCCTAGTTTCCGTCATATCGGTGTTATGTTCCCGGATTTTGCGTTCCTTACGCGGTTGGGTTATAATGGGAACCCCTTGATAGTTTGCCTTTATTAAAGCTTTTCCAGCAATGCCCAACCTTGGTTTTACCATTCGCCACCTAGCCTCTTTTTCCCTTGGGTTTCTGGAGCCCGAGGGTCATCTTATTTTAAACCCCCCCGGGCCAGTGCTCCCTCTGAGTGTTGGTCCGAACCGGGCAGCCTGCGGGGCCACCTCGGGGAAACTTGAGGGTTGGTTTTACTCGTAGCTTGACCTATCTGAGTGTGCCCTGAGAACGAGATATGTGCAGCTCCTATCGGGATTTGTCGGCACAGTCGGGCGGTGTTGCTGGTCTTGTTTTAACCTGTCGAAGTGTCTTGAATTACCGAGATACCGAGTCTGATCGGAACGTCTTGGGAGGAGGTCTATTCCTTCGTTAACCGTGAGAGCTTGTCATGGGCTAAGTTGGGACTCCCCTGCAGGGATTTGAACTTTCGAAAGCCATGCCCGCGGTTATGGGCAGATGGGAATTTGTTAATGTCCGGTTGTAGATAACTTGAACCTTAATTTAATTAAAATGAATCAACTGAGTGTGTTACCGTGATGGCCTCTTCTCGGCGGAGTCCGGGAAGTGGACACGGTGTTGGAGTAATGTTTGCGCAGGTTGCTCTTTAGTTTCTCGCTCGTGCTTTGCCTCCTCTTCTCGCTCTCTTTTACGAATAAGTTAGCCACCATACTTGCTAGTCGCTTGCTGCAGCTCCACTTATATTTACCTTGCCATTCCTATAAGCTTAAATAGTTTTGATCGTGAGGGTGCGAGATTGCTGAGTCCCTGTGGCTCACAGATTACTATTACACCAGATGCAGGGCCTGATGATTCCGCTCCAGGAGACGCGTTTGAGCTCAAGTGGGAGTTCGACGAAGACTCTCAACGATACTATGTTTCCTTTCCCGATGATCAGTAGTGGTGCCCAGTTGGGGGTGATTGGGACCGTGTCGCATGTTGGGTTACCTTTTATTTTGGCGCCGTAGTCGGGCCAGGAGTGTCTGGATGATGTAATGTTATTTATGTACTTGATTGACGTGGCGAGTGTAAGCCAACTATGTTATCTCCCCTTTTATTATCTTATTACATGGGATGTTGTGAAGATTGCCTAACTTGCGACATATGCCTTCAATGCGATTATGCCTCTAAGTCGTGCCTCGACACGTGGGAGATATAGTCGCATCGAGGGTGTTAAAGATGCGCCTCTGAGATAGCTGCTTGCTCCAAAAGACCCATCAGTGCGTCCGGTTGTGCACCGCACAATCCCAGACTCTTTCTATTGCTCTCCTTAGGAGCCGAATACTCCGGACTTCGGGTGGCCGAAGGGTCACCTTCTGGCCTTGGCGGATTAGGAGAAATCCTCCGTGATGACACCTCAGGGTTGTCTGCCCCAGGTGGCGGGGAGGCAGGGGGAGGCGTTTTGCTCTCCATCATATTCGGAAGAAGATCCCCCGAACACGAACTCTGTCGAGAAGGGCTACAAGCCGGACTGCAAGATATATGCCGTGGTTATTGTCCTTGGAGATAAAGCATATATATACCAAAAGTACTCTTGTTCACTTACAGCTCGGTGGAGGGCTGGCCCCCTTGCGGGCACTGTGCGGTAAGGACCCCCTCCGGGGCAGGGCCCCCTGGCGAAGGTTTCTTCCCTCGTTTAGAAACCTTTGTTTCCAAGTCTTCAGAGGCGGTCCTTTTCCTTCCTTGGGGAGAGGGGATTCTGGATTCTTCTCCCCGATTATCCTCCTTCACGGAGACACTAATTCCCCTGGTTTGGATGAGTAATGCGTGAAGCCCGCTTTCAGCTTCTTTATTCCTCCCTTTATCTTCCCCTGATGGCACTTGATAAGGTGTGCGCTCAAGCATCCTGGCTAGCACAGGATCCGGTGAGCCTTCGGGAAGGGGGGTCGAACACCTGATCATCTTTGCCTTTCTTATCCAGTCCTGGCTGAGAGTGATTTTTTCATAATGATGTTGTGACAAATAAAAAGACAACATGTTCGGCCGCAGAATTACTTACGTGGGTATCTTGACGATTGCAGTTGAGACCCGCATCCTCGGTGGTGTCCGGACACTTTATTCATGATCCGAAGAACAATCCGTACATCTCTTCGAGCGTCACGCCGAAGAATTGCTAAATAGTTCGCGGTCCTTCCAGGTTGAACTCCCACAGTCGGAGAGATCGACGTTGGCATGGTAGGACCCGACGAACTAGCATAACTTGCATTACCTTGACAAGACTGACATCCCTCTTGAGGAGATCTCGGATGCGACTTTGCAATGTCAACACGTCATTAACTGGTCCCCAGTCCAGCCCCTTGTTGACCCATGACGCCAGTTGCGGCGGGGGGGCCCGAGCGGAAGGCAGGGGCAGCTGCCCACTTTTTACTTCGGGGAGCTGTGATGTAAAACCACTCTCGCTGCCATAAGTTGGACACCTCCGGGAAGGAGCCCTTAGGCCATGGAGCATTGGTGCCTTTGCTTATTATGGCACCTCCGCATTCTGCATGTCGCCCGTCGATCATCTTCGGCTTCACATTGAAGGTTGAGCCATAAGCCGAAGTGTGGGGTGATGCGGAGGAAGGCCTCACACACGACGATAAACAATGAGATGTGAAGGATGGAATCTGGGGCTAGATCATGGAAATCGATCCTGTAATAGAACATAAGCCCTCTTACAAAGGGATCAAGACTAAAGGCTAGCCCTCGGAGGAAGTGGGAAACAAATACGACACTCTCATTGGGTTCGGGAGTGGGGATGACCTGCCCTTGAGCAGGCAGCCTGTGCGAGATTTCGGCTGTCAGATACCTGGCTTCCCTTAGCTTCTTGATGTCCTCTATGACAGAGGAGGCCACCCACCGACCTTGAAGGTTGGATTCGGACATGGTTGAAGGTCCGAAGCGCTTAGCCTAAGCCTTGGGTGTTGGAACTCGAGGTGGGGGAGGGGAAGGATCGGGTGCGAGAAGAAAAGGACAAGCCTTGGCCCCTTTATAAAGAGGGTGAATATCAAGCGTCCTCCGCGTGGCTGTTTGGAACTTGCCTAAAATCGAGGGAACTCATACTAACAAACACGATTGGGTTACCCACACCCGTATTGATGGGAATCTCGTGATAAGGGGAATACGATCTCTGCTTTGACAAGACGTGCCAATAAAACCGCCTCGCAACATGTGCGGTGGCAGGCTGGGAAAAACGGTTTGTAATGACCGGACCACGGCAGGATGTCAGGTTATGAAAAGTTGTCAGCAGATTAGATTTGTGGAATATTATACTCTCTACGGTGGCATGTGGAATTTATTTTGCAAAGCCGGACACAATCCTTGTGTTCAAAATCTTCTATGGAGTATTCAGAGAAGGAACCCGCCTTGCAATGCCGAAGACAATCTGCGCGTCGGACTCATCGTCATTGAAGCCTGGTTCAGGGGCTACTGAGGGAGTCCTGGATTAGGGGGTCCTCGAACAGCTGGACTATATACTTTGGCCGGACTGTTGGACTATGAAGATACAAGTTTGAAGACTTCGTCCCGTGTCTGGGTGGGACTCTCCTTTGCGTGGAAGGCAAGCTTGGCAATTCAGATATGTAGATCTCCTCCCTTGTAACCGACTCTGTCTAACCCTAGCCCCCTCCGGTGTCTATATAAACCGGAGGGTTTAGTCCATAGGACAACAACGATCATAATCATAGGCTAGCTTCTAGGGTTTAGCCTCTACGATCTCGTGGTAGATCAACTCTTGTAATACTCATATCATCAAGATCAATCAAGCAGGAAGTAGGGTATTACCTCCATCGAGAGGGCCCGAACCTGGGTAAACATTGTGTCCCCCCGCCTCCTGTTACCATCAGCCTTAGACACACAGTTCGGGACCCCCTACCCGAGATCCGCCGGTTTTGACACCGATACCCACCCCGAGCACGGTCACTCGGGAGGAGGTTATTGCGTTTGGAGGGATTCCGGATCCGGTCTCTGAGGGGCGATGGTTGAGCTGCCGTCTCCAGGATCAGCCGGAGGTCGACGACATACAGCGGCGGTGCGCCATGAGGGTGGCCAAGCTTCGTGACGTTGAGGTCACTACTAGTACCTCTAATTCTATCTTGCATTTTTCTAATGAGGAGATTATTTATAATGCATATCAATTAGGAGTTTCACTAGGAAGTAATGATAGTGAAATTTCAAATTCCGTTAATGATATCCTGGATCTAGTGGCAGAGCGGGCTTTAGAGATGATTCACAACTTAGCGGCGGTTAAACCCATGAATGATTCTGATTTTGATGCTTTGGGGGTCAGGGTGCTCGATAATTTTTGTGCGGATCTTATACCTCCCCTACCTGAGTCTGAGGAGGAGGAATATACATCTGAGAATGTCGTGGTTAGACCTTCTGAGCCTGGTGGTGACGACTGGCTGGAGAGTCACAACATTCCTAAACGCAAGTGGAAGCGGAAGATCTACCCGGCTTCCGCAGTGTGTAGGAGTGCTAGGATTCGTACGGCTAAAAAGTTTCATGACAAAGTATGAAAGGAATCTTTTGGAATAGCAGAGGTCTGAAAGACTTGGCTAAAAGAAGGTTTCTTGCAGAGGTTTCTATCGAGCATAGGTTGGATTTTATCGCATTGTCGGAAACTGGTAGAGACAATTTTTCGCCACAATTTCTAAATACTTTATCGGGAGGTATTGATTTTGACTGGCATTGTCTGCCACCGAGAGGGAGATCGGGTGGGATCTTACTCGGAGTTAGATGTGATTCGCTCATAGTCCAAAGTGTGCTGATGGGAGACTTTGTAGTTAAGTTTCGGGTGCGGTCGAAGGCCGATGGGTTTAATTGGGCTCTGGTGGCGGTATATGGTGCCGCACAGCCCGAACTCAAACCTGAGTTCTTGGCTGATCTGGTTAGGATTTGCGGCTCTGAGCAGCTTCCAATCCTGGTGGGGGTGATTTCAACATCATTAGAAGGCGTGAGGAGAAGAACAATGATAACTTTGACAGGAGATGGTCGTTCATGTTTAATACCATCATTGAAAGCTTGGATCTGAGAGAGATAGAGATTTCGGGGAGAAAGTTCACCTGGGCTAACGCGTTGCCAAATCCAACGTTTGAAAAGTTGGATCGAGTACTAACTAGCGTCGAATGGGAACAGAAGTTTCCCTTCGTAACAGTTCAGGCACTTTCCCGCGGTATTTCTGACCACACGCCTTTATTTCTAGACTCTCGTGAGGCTACCCACTTGGGAAACAAGAACTCGTTTTCGTTCGAGCTTGCTTGGTTTGAACGAGATGGCTTCTTTGATCTCGTAGCCAGAGAATGGGCTAAGGATTCAGGAGGTAGGACTGCGCTTGAGCGCTGGCAGAATAAGATCAGGCACTTGAGAAGTTTCCTACGTGGGTGGGCTAAGCATCTTAGTGGGATTTATAAGGTCGAAAAGGAACGGCTCCTTGCCCTTATTCAGTCCCTGGATGTAAAAGCAGAAACCACGGTTCTGCCAGCCTTGGAGCTTCATGCCAAGCTTGACGTGGAGATGAGATTGAAAGAGCTTCTTCGTGAAGAGGAATTAAAGTGGGCGCTGCGGGCCAAGGTCCGACGAGTAGTCCAAGGGGACGCGAACACTTAATTCTTTCACATGATCGCTAATGGCAAACACAAAAAGAAGAGGATCTTTTAGCTTGAACAAGATGAAGGAACGGTTTTAGGATAGGAGAACCTAAAATTATACATTACCGAGTATTACAAGCAGTTGTTTGGGCCTCTAGAGGATAACTGTGTTTCTCTGGATGAGTCTAGAATTGAGGATGTTCCTCTACTTACTCCTGTTGAAAATGATATTCTGGCTGCTCCTTTTTCTTAGAAAGAGGTGTTTGAGGCCATATAGCAGATGAAAAATAATAAGGCTCCCGGCCCGGATGGATTCCCGGCCGAGTTCTATAAGAACTGCTGGCATATTATTAAGGGGGATTTGTTGCCGTCGTTCTGATTTATTCACTGGACACCTTCAGCTTTTCAACTGAATTTTGGAACGATAACCATGCTTCCTAAGAAAACAGAGGCTGTGAGAATTGAGCAATTCAGGCCCATCTGTCTTCTTAATGTTAGTTTCAAAAAATTTACCAAGGTCGGGTCTAATAGGCTCACGCAGATTGCGCATTCTGTGGTGCAGCATACCCAAACTGCTTTCATGCTGTACATGAACATCCTAGAAGGGGTTGTGGTCCTTCAAGAAACGCTCCACGAGATCCACACGAAAAAACTAGATGGAGTTGTTTTCAAGGTGGATTTCGAGAAAGCGTACGATAAAGTCAAATGTCCTTTCCTTCAATAGGCCTTACGCATCAAGGTTTTGATGAAGCCTGGTGACGCCAGGTACAGTCTTTCACGCAAAAAGGGAGTGTTGGAATTAAAGTGAATGATGACATAGGTCATTATTTCCAGACACGCAAGGGCCTAAGACAAGGTGATCCAATGTCTCCTATTCTATTCAACATTGTGTTTGATATGTTGGCAATTCTGATAGACAGGGCAAAGGAGGCCTGTCAGGTGGGTGGCTTGGTGCCTCATCTAGTGGATGGAGGTGTGTCCATCCTGCAGTACGCTGATGATACGATCATCTTTATGGAGCACGACTTGGCAAAAACCAAAAATATGAAGCTGGTGTTATGCTTATTTGAACAATTGACCAGATTGAAGATTAACTTTCATAAAAGCGAGTTGTTCTGTTTTGGTAGAGCCAAGGAGGAACAAGAGACTTATAGGCAATTGTTTGGATGTGAATTGGGGACATTACCTTTCTCGTACTTAGGTATACCCATTCACCATTGTAAGCTGACAAACAGAGAATGGAAGTGTATCGAGGATCAGTTTGAGAAGAAACTGAGTTGCTGGAAGGACAAACTCATGTCATATGGAGGCTGATTGATTCTGATTAATTCGGTGCTCACGAGTATGCCAATGTTTCTCTTATCTTTTTTCGAAGTCCCAGTTGGTGTTAGGAAAAGGCCGGACTTCTATCGATCCCGATTCTTCTGGCAAAGTGATGAACTAAAGAGAAAATACAGACTTGCCAAATGGGATATCATCTGTCGACCAAAGGACCAGGGGGGCTTGGTATTGAGAATCTTGAAGTCAAAAATATATGTCTTCTCAGTAAGTGGCTGTATAAATTATCAGTTGAGACTGAGGCCACGTGGGCGCAGATTCTATGTAGTAAGTATCTGCAGTCCAAGACTTTGTCCCAGGTGATAGTGAGACCGACCGACTCGCCTTTCTGGAAGGGACTTATGAGAGTCAAAGCGTCTTTCTTTAATAGGACAAAGTTTATAGTCGGTAATGGCACCACCACTCACTTCTGGGAGGATACTTGGGTTGGTGAAACGCCGCTGGCGCTTCAGTATCTGTCCCTGTATAGTATTGTTCAACGACGTGATGCTTTTGTTGCAACGATTTTGCAGTCCATTCCCCTTTTTTAGGAGGACGCTTGTTGGCAACCGGTGGGAAGCGTGGCTCCATTTGGTGAGTAGACTGATGGACGTTCAGCTATCTCATCAGTCCGATCAGTTGTGCTGGAAACTTACTAGGTCTGGAGAGTTCACAGTTAAATCGATGTATATCGATGTCATTAACTCTAGTGCCATTCCTAGTTCCAAATATGTTTGGAAAGTCAACATTCCTTTGAAAATTAAAGTGTTTATGTGGTTTGTACATAAACAAGTCATTCTAACAAAGGATATCTTGGTAAAGCGCAACTAGACAGGATCTACTAGGTGTAGTTTCTGTGATCGGGATGAAACTATCAAGCACTTATTCTTTGATTGACCATTGGCCAAAGTGTTGTGGCACACGGTGCACATTGCCTTTAACATTTCTCCTCCGAATTCTGTCAATACATTATTTGGAACGTGGCTTGTTGGGATAGAGTCCAAAACAGCTAGACACATTCGCGTAGGAGTATGTGCTTTGTTGTGGGCAATTTGGAACTGCAGAAATGATTTGGCTTTTAACAGAACAACAAATATTTACTTTTTGCAGGTTATTTTCTGAGCCACTGCGCTGATCCGTATGTGGTCGTTACTCACTCCGGCGGAGTCCAGGGAGCGTTTGGTTACTGGATCTATCCGCTGGGAGATAGTAGCTCGGGATATCTTCAACCGGTTTGGTTGGCGGTCATATAATAGGATAGGTGATTAGTTTACCTATCTTTGTTATGCTAGCCAGTTGTGGCCTATTGTCATTTGTGTTTGGCGTTGTGGCTCTCCATGAGCTTGTCGTTATTTTGATTTCAAACTGCAAGACCTTGTTGAACCTCTTTATTTATCTATAAAGGTGGACGTATGCATGGTTGTAATGCAGAGGCCGGGGAGTTCCCCCTTTTCAAAAAAAGTTGTATCTAATGCATAACCCCAAAACGACAGTGGTAAATCGGTAAGAGACATCATAGATTGCACCATATCTAATAAAGTACGGTTACGATGTTCGGACACACCATTACGCTGTGGTGTTCCAGGTGGCGTGAGTTGCGAAACTATTCCGCATTGTTTCAAATGAAGACCAAACTCGCAACTCAAATATTCTCCTCTACGATCAGATCGTAGAAACTTTATTTTCTTCTAACAATGATTTTCCACTTCACTCTGAAATTCTTTGAACTTTTCAAATGTTTCAGACTTATGTTTCATCAAGTAGATATACCCATATCTACTCAAATCATCTGTGAAGATCAGAAAATAACGATACCCGCCGCGAGCCTCAACACTCATCGGACTGCATACATCAGTATGTATTATTTCCAACAAGTCTGTTGCTTGCTCCATTGTTCCGGAGAACGGAGTCTTAGTCATCTTGCCCATGAGGCATGGTTCACAAGCATCAACTGATTCATAATCAAGTGATTCCAAAAGCCCATCAGCATGGATTTTCTTCATGCGCTTTACACGAGTATGACCTAAACGGCAATGCCACAAATAAGTTGCACTATCATTATTAACTTTGCATCTTTTGGCTTCAATATTATGAATATGTGTATCACTACGATCGAGATTCAATAAACCATTCACCTTGGGTGTATGATCATTGAAGGTTTTATTCATGTAAACAGAACAACAATTATTCTCTGACTTTAAATGAATAACTGTATTGCAATAAACATGATCAAATCATATTCATGCTTAACGCAAACACCAAATAACATTTATTTAGGTTCAACACTAATCCCGAAAGTATAGGGAGTGTGCGATGATGATCATATCAATCTTGGAACCACTTCCAACACACATCGTCACTTCACCCTTAACTAGTCTCTGTTCATTCTGCAACTCCCATTTACTAATCTCAGCAACTGAACTAGTATCAAATACTAAGGGGTTGCTATAAACACTAGTAAAGTACACATCAATAACATGTATATCAAATGTACCTTTGTTCACTTTGCCATCCTTCTTATCCGCCAAATACTTGGGGCAGTTCTGCTTCAAGTGACCAGTCCCTTTGCAGTAGAAGCACTTAGTCTCAGGCTTAGGTGTAGACTTGGGCTTCTTCACTTGAGCAACAACTTTCTTGCCATTCTTCTTGAAGTTCCCCTTCTTCCCTTTGCCCTTTTCTTGAAACTAGTGGTCTTGTCAACCATCAACACTTGATGCTTTTCTTGATTTCTACCTTCGTCTATTTCAGCATCACGAAGAGCTTGGGAATCGTTTCCGTTATCCCTTGCATATTATAGTTCATCACGAAGTTATAGTAACTTGGTGATAGTGACTAGAGAACTCTGTCAATCACTATCTTATCTGGAAGATTAACTCCCACTTAATTCAAGTGATAGTAGTACTCAGACATTCTGAGCACATGCTCACTAGTTGAGCTATTCTCCTCCATCTTGTAGGCAAAGTGCTTGTCAGAGGTCTCATACCTCTCGACACGTGCATGAGTATGAAATACCAATTTCAACTCTTAGAACATCTTATATGTTCCATGGCGTTCAAAACGTCTTTGAAGCCCTGATTCTAAGCCGTAAAGCATGGTGCACTAAACTATCAAGTAGTCATCATATCGAGCTCGCCAAACGTTCATAACGTCTGCATATGCTCCTGCAATCGGTTTGTCACCTAGCGGTGCATCAAGGACATAATTCTTCTGTGCAGCAATGAGGATAATCCTA
>NC_053027.1:451236541-451269387 GCF_003073215.2 Triticum urartu
CTCATCATGCAGTTCTACTCCACAGCTCACTTTTATCCAGATGGGAGGATTACATGGATGTCTGAGGGTACAAGGTACCAATCTACAGTGGCTGAGTGGGCACAGATCATCAATGCCCCAGAAGAGCAAGATGAGGACTTGGATATCTATGCCAAGAAGAAGATGGACCATAACTCAATGTCCAACATGTACAAGGAGATTCCGAATGAAGCACTTGACACGTTCAAGTTTGGCTCAGTGCATTATCTGCTCTCAGGATTGCCTACTATCAATTGGATACTAAGGCACACTCTATTGCCTAAGTCTGGAGATCACAAGATGATCAGAGGTCACGCGATCAACTTGCTTCATGTCTTTGATGTGCCTCAAAAATTCAAAGTTATGAGTCTCATTGTGGAAACCGTTAAAAGGACAGCTGCAGATCAGAAGAGGAGCTGTGGATATGCCCCTCAGATTCAGGAGCTCATCAACTCCAAGATGGGCACGGGCGTATATTTGTTGGATAAGGAACACCTGCCCATCCATCCAGATTTTGAGAACAATGAAGTTGTGATGACTGAGAATGAACCATCATCTGCCCAAGCATTTGCAAAGAAGGAGAAGGCGAAGAAGGAAAAAGCTGCCAGGATGCCTACTCAAGCGGAGGCATCTGAGTACTTCTTGAAGACCAAATAAGAGCAGCTCGGTTACTTGATTGCATCCACGCTGAGAATTGAGCAAAGTCTGGCCAACCTCATTAAGAATCAGCAGAGCCTAGAGAGGATCATGGAACAGAAGTTCTATGACTTGGATGTCAAGGTAACAGAAGTTCAGTCTACAGTGGAGCGGCTCCAGGAGGACATGAATGAGAGGAGAGGCAGGACCACGACTCATGCGTTTGCGAGGGTGCCACGAGGTCCGAGGTCGTCTGCACTGCCAGTTGCTGACACCAGAGCCACCACCTCAGCACCAACTACAGCCTCAGCTCCAGCATCTACTTCAGCTCCAACTCCAGCCACTACTTCAACATCTACAGAAGCTTTCGTCCTTGGAGTAATCCGGACTCCACCACCACCTGAAGATCAAGCCTGAGCGACGACTTAGCACTATGCATTTTCTAGGAACTTTTTGGTAACTTGTTGCCAAAGGGGGAGAAGATGTATAGATCATAGGCTTCGAGAGAGAGAGTGTTGCTTTTCTCTCTTGCTTTATTTGGTGGTTTTTCGAACTTTGTTTGCTTGTGTGTGAGATAGATACTACGTCCTTATGCTTGTGAGACATCGATGATCATGTGTTTGATCATTAGCTACACTTAATGTTTGCTTAATGCTTGCTTAAATATTATCATTCTATCTATCGTTTGTGATCATTCACTATTCTTGGTGATGAGTGCATGCATTTCAATCTTATCATTTTTGAGCGCTCCACCAAGATGTATGTGACATGGAAGAGTAACCCATGACTCTAACTCTTTGTGCATTTGCAGTCCAAAGCAAATTTTAAAAATGCACAAATTTAGGGGGAGCTCTTACTTATCACATACTTCTCAAAGCGACGATATATTTCATGCTTATTATCATTTGTCGAAGCTTTGATCTATATGTTGTCATCAATTACCAAAAAGGGGGAGATTGAAAGTGCAACTATCCCTAGGTGGTTTTGGTAATTCATAACAACATATAGCTCATTGAGCTAATGCTATTCCAAGATGATTATTTCAGGAAAGCTCAATGATTGGCATCGCATGGATATGAAAGTGGAACCCTCAAAATGCTAAGGACAAAGGATTGGCTCAAGCTCAAAAGCTCAAGACTCTTCATTTTATATTTTAGTGATCCAAGATCACATTGAGTCCATAGGAAAAGCCAATACTATTAAGGAGGGACGAGGTGTTGCTTAATGACCCTCTTGCTTCATGTGCTTAGTGATATGCTCCAAAATCCTCAACTACTTTCCCATATCCACATATGACCTAAACTCTAAGCCAAACTTGGTCCTACCGATTCTTCCTATCCGGCACCACCGAGTTTCACTTGTCATTAGCCACTGCCAAACCCTAGCAATTCGGTTCTACCGATAAGGATCTCGGTCCCACCGAGATGGGGTTGCAAACTCTCTGTTTCCCTTTCGTAACTTTTCGGTCCCATCGAAAGAGCGAATCGGTCCCACCGAGATTGCACTGTAAACTCAGTGTTTCCCCTTTGTAACTTTTCGGTCTCACCGAGTTCCACTCGGTCTCACCGAAAGAGCAAATCGGTCCCACCGAGTTTGCCTGACCAACTCTCTGGTTAGCTAATTACCAAATTCGGTCTCACCGAGTTTGTGTAATCGGTCTCACCGAGATTACGTTATGCCCAAACCCTAACCGAATCAGTCCTACTGAGTTGCATGTCAGTCCCACCGAAATTCCTAACGGTCACTAGGTTTACTATTTCGGTCAGACCGAGTTTATTGATTCGGTCCCACCGAGATTGGAAAACTGTGTAACGGTTGGATTTTGTGTGGAGGCTATATATACCCCTCCACCTCTTTCTCATTCAGTGAGAGAGCCATCAGAACACACACATCATTCCAACTCATTTGTTCTGAGATAGAACCACCTACTCATGTGTTGAGATCAAGACATTCCATTCCTACCATATGAATCTTGATCTCTAGCCTTCCCAAGTTGCTTTCCACTCAAATCTTCTTTCCACCAAATCCAAATCCAATGAGAGAGAGTTGAGTGTTGGGGAGACTATCATTTGAAGAACAAGAGCAAGGAGTTCATTACCTACACACCATTTGTTACTTCTTGGAGAGTGGTGTCTCCTAGATTGGCTAGGTGTCACTTGGGAGCCTCCGACAAGATTGTGGAGTTGAACCAAGGAGTTTGTAAGGGCAAGGAGATCGCCTACTTCGTGAAGATCTACCGCTAGTGAGGCAAGTCCTTCGTGGGCGATGGCCATGGTGGGATAGACAAGGTTGCTTCTTCGTGGACCCTTTGTGGGTGGTTGCTTCTTCGTGGACCCTTCGTGGGTGGAGCCCTTCGTGGACTCGCGCAACCATTGCCCTTGGGTGGAGCCCTGTGTGGACTCACGCAACCGTTACCCTTCATGGGTTGAAGTCTCCATCAACGTGGATGTAGGATAGCACCACCTATCCGAACCACGGGAAAAACATCCGTGTCTCCAATAGCGTTTGAATTCTCCAAACCCTTCCCTTTATATTCTTGCAAGTTGCGTGCTTTACTTTCCGCTGCCAATATACTCTTTGCATGCTTTCTTGAATTGTGTGATGATTGCTTGACTTGCCCTAAAATAGCTAATATCTGCCAAGAACTAAAATTGGGAAAAGGTTAAGTTTTTATTTGGTCAAGTAGTCTAATCACCCCCCTCTAGACATACTTTCGATCCTACAGGTGGTATCAGAGCTTTGGTCTCCATAGCTTTTGGTGGTCATAGCCTTGGTTTCACAACCTAGAAGAGTATAGCATCTAGCGAGGGAAATTATCACCGTAGAGGTCCTTACTTTGATGGTACCAATTTTGCTAGTTGGAAGCATAAAATGAAAATGCATATTCTTGGACATAACCCCGCTGTTTGGGCTATTGTGTGTGTTGGCTTACAAGGTGACTTCTTTGATGGGAGAGAACCAAACCGTGAAGCTACCGCGGATGAGTTGAAGATGTTGCAATACAATGCTCAAGCTTGTGATATTCTCTTCAACGGATTATGCCCCGAAGAATTCAACAAAATCAGCCGCGTTGAGAATGCAAAGGAAATTTGGGACACTTTGATCGATATGCACGAAGGTACCGACTCCGTCAAGGAATCCAAGTTGGATGTGCTTCAAAGCCAACTTGACAAGTTCAAGATGAAGGATGGTGAAGGTGTCGCTGAAATGTACTCTAGGCTTGCTCTCATCACAAATGAGATAGCCGGCTTAGGAAGTGAAGAGATGACCGATAAATTCATCATCAAGAAGATCCTAAGAGCATTGGATGGAAAATATGATACCGTGTGCACATTGATCCAAATGATGCCCAATTACAAAGATCTCAAGCCAACGGAAGTGATTGGAAGAATTGTTGCTCATGAGATGTCACTTAAGGATAAAGAGGAACTTCACAACAAGTCAAGTGGTGCCTATAAAGCCTCATGTGAAGCTCCTACATCATCAAGTGAGAAACAAGACTTCAACGAAGAATTGAGCTTAATGGTGAAGAACTTCAACAAGTTCTACAAGAATAGAAGCAAAGATAGAAGCTCCAAGTCAAGGTCCTACAATGACAGAAGATCTTCTAGTCGAGAGCGAAACTGTTACAATTGTGGAAGACCCAGACACTATTCCAATGAGTGTACGGCTCCCTACAAGAGAAGAGAAGATTCTCCAAAAAGAAGAAGCAAAGGATCACCACCAAGAGAGAGAAGGAGTAGAGATGATCGTTATGAATGAAGATACTCACGGAGAAGCAAGGATTCGGAAAGGAAGGAAAAATCATCAAGGAGCTACACAAGACGAAGACATCAAGCTCATGTTGGTGAATGGGTATCCGGCTCCGACTCCGACAGCCACTCCGAGAGAAGTTATCACTCCGACTCCGAAGATACTCAAGATGAAGGTGTTGCCGGTCTAGCACTTGTGTCAACCAACTCCTACGACATATTTGACTCACCAAATGAAGGAATTGGAAGATGCTTCATGGCCAAAGGTCCTAAGGTAACACACCCCGAGTATGTTGATTTCAATAGTGATGAAGATGACTTGTTAGGTGATGATTTGATTGGTGACAACTCTAGTGATGAATACTATGATGAAAGACCAATTAATCATGCTAATCAAGATAAAACGAATGACAATGATAAGGAGAAGATTGAGGCTCTAACTAAAGAACTAAAAACTCTTAAGTTAGCTCATGACACTATCTTCGAAGATCATCAAGAACTTTTAAGGGCTCATGAGAAGCTACGCTTTGAAAAGCTCAATCTTGAGCAAGAGCATGAGTTCTTAAAAGCAATCAATGATGATCTCCGCAAGAAAAGTTCTTCTTACATTGCCAAGCGTTTACTCTTATCCACTTACATGCCTCAAGTCAAGTCTAACAAGAAAGATTCTTCCTCTAGTAGTAACAATGATCATGCTAAATCCAATATTGTTGCTCCTAGTAGTTCTCTTGATTCCACTAATGATTCTCTTAGCCAAGTTACACTTGAGCAAGAAAATAGCTTATTGAAGGGAATTATAGAGAAAGGAGTGTACAAAAGCCTTGCCGGGAGTAAGCAATTCGAGGAAATTGTGCGCAAGCAAGGAATGCACCGGAAGAATCAAGGTGTTGGTTTTGAACGAAAGTTCAATGCCAATGGAGTTGAGTGGGAAGAAGATCAATATCCCAAGACAAAGTTTGTCCCTCAACAAGAGAAGTATACTTCTTTCAAGGGGACACAAGCTCAAGATGATCTTCCACCACAAGACTACGAGCAAAAAGGCAAGGACAAGCTTCAAGAGGAAATTGATGCATTTGAAGAAGCTCCTAAGACCTTAGTCAAGTGGATTCCCAAGACTTCTTCTAGTTCCACTTCATCAAGTATGACTACAACTCCAAGGATTCCCATCAAGATGATGTGGATCCAAAAGAAGAAGAACTAGAGAGTTCTTGAGGGTGACTCCGCCAACATACTTCACTCTTATCATTTTGGCAAAGACAAGTGCAATCAACTTCCACATCTTGCACTAGTTCAAGGAGTCACAAACCCTCTTGTTGGTAAGACAAGGGACAAGGTAACCTAAAGGTTTTCATGGACATCATCTTTTGTGTGCATCACTCTATGTCTATGGATATCCTTGTTTGTTCCTTGTGGGACTAACCCTTGTAGGTATTGAAAGTGCAATTCACTCAAATGGATAGCTCCAAGAGATCTACATCAACATTGAGCTTCCACATCTTCAATATCTACATGAAGTCATCATCGACAAAACCCAAGGTTAGTTCATCCCTCTTAGGGGGGGATATCACATCTAGGGGGAGCTTTACTCTAAGACTTGAGCTAAAGCAACTCTAAAGATGTGAACAAAACAATGCTTTATGTAAAAGTGGTAACCCCACTTGAGCTTAAACAATGAGTATGACCTACGATCAAGTGTTCTCACTTGACTCCTGAGTCAATATACTCATATATAGATGACCTAGTCATCGCAAATTGCTTGATAGATGCTAGAATTGGTTGTGCATGCTTTGCCACATATTTCATTTGCTATCTTATTGTGTGAGCATGCTGATTGCATATTTTACTCATTCGAGGACATCCACTTGTTGCTTTGATTGTTTGGCGTTATCTTCTTTTGCCAAGTGGATGGACAAGAATGCCTAAGAACCTCCTCTAGCTATCTATGCTTTTCTCGTCTCAAACTCTATGCATGCTGCATCACAAAATTTGATCAAGTCAGATTCGAACCACTCTGTGTGAGGAGCGCTCGGAGTCCCCGATTCGTCATAGACTTAAACTTCCAAAGCCTCTTTATGAATCTCGGTCTGACCGATACTCCATTTTCGGTCCTACCAAGTTCATTAAGTTGATCTAGGTTTTTGATCTCGGTGCAACCGATTTGAACTTTTCGGTCACACCGAGTTGCAATAACTGCACACAGTTTTGCATCTCGGTGCCACCGAGTTGTTCCACTCGGTCACACCGACAGGGTCGGGCTATATATAGTGACGGGCAGAATTTTGGAAATTTCTCCGAAACCTCTTCGCCCGCGCGATAGCCTGCTCTGCCTTCGTGGTCTCTGGATCGTCTTCTTGCCGCCAGCAGCCTCCAGTCGCTGGTCTCCGCCGCCGTCAACGGGATTTCTGCCCCGCCGTTGCCGCCGTAGCAAGTCCACGCCAAAATAGGGTATGGACTTGATCTTTGTGCTATTCCTCACTCCGATTCCTAGCACATTGTGATCATCATGATTCTTGCCATGATTGAAACACTCCTATCCAGTCAATGAACTCGTAGATTAGGCTTAATTCGAAAATTTTAGGTTTAGGTTTCCGCCGAAAATATCTCGGACCCACCGAGTTGAAAAACTCGGTCCCACCGATTTGGCTTATGCCATTGCACAAGTAAAACTCGGTCTGACCGAGAATTACTTATCGGTGTGACCGATTTTTGAAATCAGTGAAACCCTAGCAGTCTCGGTGCCACCGAACTGTGACTCGGTCTGACCGAGTTCACCAGTTCTGGTGCCAAAACTGCTTCGGTGTCACCGAGTTTGAAAATCGGTAGATCCGAGATGCTTTCTGTGGGAAACTAAAACTAAGTTTTTGGATTATTCTGTTGCAAAAATCTCTGCATTTTGTGATGCTCATCCACTCTATCTCTTCTATAATCTATTCACAGGGTCAGCAGTCAGTTTGCAACATGTCTGATCAAAGTGACAGCCAGAATGTGTCTGACCAGCAAGTTGTGATGAGTGAGGGCACTAGCCCCTCAAGTTCCTCAGATGAAGGCAGCAGGAGCACCCCTAGCAATCTGCCTAAGGCTGCCACACATCAAAGGAAGAAGAGAACGTCTGATTCTGAAGATGAGGACTATGTGGCAGAGGAAGAGGCCACTTCCAAGAGAGTTGAGCCAGCTCAAGGCTCAAAGCCAGGCCTGAAAATCAAGAGGCCAGCAGGCAGGCAGCCCATGTCAAAGGCTAGAGCCTCAGCTGAGAAGCCTGCTCCCATTGAGTCCGTTGCAGCTGAGGGCAAGAAAAGGAAGGAGAGAGTAAAGAAGACTGTAGCCAAAGTTCTTGGGAGAGCCTCCATCATGATAGAAGAGGAGGAGGAAGAAGAGGCAGCTGCACCAGCGCCCAAGGCAGCCAAACTTATGGGAGATGCCATAAGGTCAGGAACAACTGCTTCCAAGTCCAAGCCAGCTCCAAAGCCAAAGCCCAAGAGGAACACACAGAGCATTCCTGCAGCTGAAAAGAACAAGGCCCCAGTGCCTGAAGCTACTGAATAAGAGGAAGAGAGTGTCCTTAGAAAGCTCAAGCCCAAGATCCCAGACCACAATGATGCTCATCCTGTGGCTGAGGATATGAAGCTCAGGAGAGACTCAGGGCTTAGGAAATGGAGAGAAGGACTGCCGTGGATTACAGATTTCACACCAAGGAACAACAAGATTTCTACGAGACTATTTTGCTTGACAAGAAGCCAATCGTTTGTGACATGAGATGGGTCGACTGGACCTACATGAAGGAACATGAAGAGTACTACCCAGGAGTTCAGGACAGCTTCAGAGCGTGTGGAGTAGAGGACTTTGTTGGGCAGAAGCTCACAAAGTGGAACGAGGAACTCATCATGCAGTTCTACTCCACAGCTCACTTTTATCCAGATGGGAGGATTACATGGATGTCTGAGGGTACAAGGTACCAATCTACAGTGGCTGAGTGGGCACAGATCATCAATGCCCCAGAGGAGCAAGATGAGGACTTGGATATCTATGCCAAGAAGAAGATGGACCATAACTCAATGTCCAACATGTACAAGGAGATTCCGAATGAAGCACTTGACACGTTCAAGTTTGGCTCAGTGCATTATCTGCTCTCAGGATTGCCTACTATCAATTGGATACTAAGGCACACTCTATTGCCTAAGTCTGGAGATCACAAGATGATCAGAGGTCACGCGATCAACTTGCTTCATGTCTTTGATGTGCCTCAAAAATTCAAAGTTATGAGTCTCATTGTGGAAACCGTTAAAAGGACAGCTGCAGATCAGAAGAGGAGCTGTGGATATGCCCCTCAGATTCAGGAGCTCATCAACTCCAAGATGGGCACGGGCGTATATTTGTTGGATAAGGAACACCTGCCCATCCATCCAGATTTTGAGAACAATGAAGTTGTGATGACTGAGAATGAACCATCATCTGCCCAAGCATTTGCAAAGAAGGAGAAGGCGAAGAAGGAAAAAGCTGCCAGGATGCCTACTCAAGCGGAGGCATCTGAGTACTTCTTGAAGACCAAATAAGAGCAGCTCGGTTACTTGATTGCATCCACGCTGAGAATTGAGCAAAGTCTGGCCAACCTCATTAAGAATCAGCAGAGCCTAGAGAGGATCATGGAACAGAAGTTCTATGACTTGGATGTCAAGGTAACAGAAGTTCAGTCTACAGTGGAGCGGCTCCAGGAGGACATGAATGAGAGGAGAGGCAGGACCACGACTCATGCGTTTGCGAGGGTGCCACGAGGTCCGAGGTCGTCTGCACTGCCAGTTGCTGACACCAGAGCCACCACCTCAGCACCAACTACAGCCTCAGCTCCAGCATCTACTTCAGCTCCAACTCCAGCCACTACTTCAACATCTACAGAAGCTTTCGTCCTTGGAGTAATCCGGACTCCACCACCACCTGAAGATCAAGCCTGAGCGACGACTTAGCACTATGCATTTTCTAGGAACTTTTTGGTAACTTGTTGCCAAAGGGGGAGAAGATGTATAGATCATAGGCTTCGAGAGAGAGAGTGTTGCTTTTCTCTCTTGTTATTTGGTGGTTTTTCGAACTTTGTTTGCTTGTGTGTGAGATACTACGTCCTTATTTGTGAGACATCGATGATCATGTGTTTGATCATAAGCTACACTTAATGTTTGCTTAATGCTTGCTTAAATATTATCATTCTATCTATCGTTTGTGATCATTCATTATTCTTATCATTCTTATCATTTTGAGCACTCCACCAAGATGTATGTGACATGGAAGAGTAACCCATGACTCTAACTCTTTGTGCATTTGCAGTCCAAAGCAAATTTTAAATATGCACAAATTTAGGGGGAGCTCTTACTTATCACATACTTCTCAAAGCAACGATATATTTCATGCTTATTATCATTTGTCGAAGCTTTGATCTATATGTTGTCATCAATTACCAAAAAGGGGGAGATTGAAAGTGCAACTATCCCTAGGTGGTTTTGGTAATTCATAACAACATATAGCTCATTGAGCTAATGCTATTCCAAGATGATTATTTCAGGAAAGCTCAATGATTGGCATGGCATGGATGTGAAAGTGGAACCCTCAAAATGCTAAGGACAAAGGATTGGCTCAAGCTCAAAAGCTCAAGACTCTTCATTTTATATTTTAGTGATCCAAGATCACATTGAGTCTTTAGGAAAAGCCAATACTATCAAGGAGGGATGAGGTGTTGCTTAATGAGCCTCTTGCTTCATGTGCTTAGTGATATGCTCCAAAACCCTCAACTACTTTCCCATATCCACATATGACCTAAACTCTAAGCCAAACTCGGTCCTACCGATTCTTCCTATCCGGCGCCACCGAGTTTCACTTGTCATTAGCCACTGCCAAACCCTAGCAATTCGGTTCTACCGATAAGGATCTCGGTCTCACCGAGATGGGGTTGCAAACTCTCTGTTTCCCTTTCGTAACTTTTCGGTCCCATCGAAAGAGCGAATCGGTCCCACCGAGATTGCAATGTAAACTCAGTGTTTCCCCTTTGTAACTTTTCGGTCTCACCGAGTTCCACTCGGTCTCACCGAAAGAGCAAATCGGTCCCACCGAGTTTGCCTGACCAACTCTCTGGTTAGCTAATTACCAAATTCGGTCTCACCGAGTTTGTGTAATCGGTCTCACCGAGATTACGTTATGCCCAAACCCTAACCGAATCGGTCCTACTGAGTTGCATGTCAGTCCCACCGAAATCCTAACGGTCACTAGGTTTACATTTTCGGTCAGACCGGAGTTTATTGATTCGGTCCCACCGAGATTGGAAAACTGTGTAACGGTTGGATTTTGTGTGGAGGCTATATATACCCCTCCACCTTTCTCATTCGTGAGAGAGCCATCAGAACACACACATCATTCCAACTCATATGTTCTGAGAGAGAACCACCTACTCATGTGTTGAGAATCAAGACATTCCATTCCTACCATATGAATCTTGATCTCTAGCCTTCCCAAGTTGCTTTCCACTCAAATCTTCTTTCCACCAAATCCAAATCCTATGAGAGAGAGTTGAGTGTTGGGGAGACTATCATTTGAAGCACAAGAGCAAGGAGTTCATTACTACACACCATTTGTTACTTCTTGGAGAGTGGTGTCTCCTAGATTGGCTAGGTGCACTTGGGAGCCTCCGACAAAGATTGTGGAGTTGAACCAAGGAGTTTGTAAGGGCAAGGAGATCGCCTACTTCGTGAAGATCTACCGCTAGTGAGGCAAGTCCTTCGTGGGCGATGGCCATGGTGGGATAGACAAGGTTGCTTCTTCGTGGACCCTTTGTGGGTGGTTGCTTCTTCGTGGACCCTTCGTGGGTGGAGCCCTGGACTCGCGCAACCGTTGCCCTTGGGTGGAGCCGTGGACTCGCGCAACCGTTACCCTTCGTGGGTTGAAGTCTCCATTAACGTGGATGTAGGATAGCACCACCTATCCGAACCACGGGAAAAACATCCGTGTCTCCAATTGCGTTTGAATTCTCCAAACCCTTCCCTTTACATTCTTGCAAGTTGCATGCTTTACTTTCCGCTGCCAATATACTCTTTGCATGCTTGCTTGAATGTGTGATGATTGCTTGACTTGTCCTAAAATAGCTAAAATCTGCCAAGAACTAAAATTGGGAAAAGGTTAAGTTTTTATTTGGTCAAGTAGTCTAATCCCCCCTCTAGACATACTTTCGAGCCTACAAGTGGTATCAGAGCTCTGGTCTCCATTTGCTTGATCTCCATAGCTTTTGGTGGTCATAGCCTTGGTTTCACAACCTAGAAGAGTATAGTGTCTAGCGAGGGAAATTATCACCGTAGAGGTCCTTACTTTGATGGTACCAATTTTGCTAGTTGGAAGCATAAAATGAAAATGCATATTCTTGGACATAAGCCCGCTGTTTGGGATATTGTGTGTGTTGGTTTGCAAGGTGACTTCTTTGATGGGAGAGAACCAAACCGTGAAGCTACCGCGGATGAGTTGAAGATGTTGCAATACAATGCTCCGTGGAGATAACACCCCTACTGCTGCTCTGCGGGGTCTCCGCATGATCACTCGAAGAACAAGTAGCTACACGATGCTCCTCGAGATGTTTGGCGAGAGGAGGAAGAAGGGCTCTGCTTACTCTCTTCTCCTCCCTATGTGGTGACTAAAACTAGGCAGTGATCAACCCTTTGCATGGGTGTCCCGGGGGGTTTAAATAGGCCTACCCCCCGGGGGTACAATGGTAATCCGGCTGGGCGTGGGGCCCAGCCGTCTGTGTCTATGCTCGCCGGCTTCCGCGCCGACTGCTGGGGCCCGCCGACTGGTGGGTCCCGCCGGCTGCCGGCTCCTGGGTCGACAGGCAGGCCCCACTATCCAGGGCCTTGTCGGTGGCTGATTACTATTGCTCAATCTTGGTGACGAGGGCTTCGCCGAGGTAAGCGTGGCTACAGTGCTGCCGTCCGGCGGGTGACCACTGTAGCCTCACCGCGTCTTGTCTCCTTAATGGGGTGTCTCCTTCGAGGGAGTGGCAAGCCGGCTGGAGAGAGCCGGCTCCGTCTTGGGCTGACTGGGGGAGGCCAGGCCGCCTTCAGGTGTCTCTCTGCCCGAAGGGGCCCACCGCCCATGGGCCGTACTGGTAGCCCGTCGTGGATGACATCAGGACCAACGTGGCAATAGTGCTACGCCGGACGGGTCATGGCCACCCGTACGGCGCACTGTGCCAGGCGTGCTCCGGGATTCGGGGGTGGCCAGCCTTACTGTAGCCACGCCCCGTCACATCGCCGTTATGTGGGTTCAGACTTCGTGGGTACGATCTCTGTCGCTTTATGGGAGCCGGCTCCTTGGAGGCGGCCTTCCCGCGGCTTTCTTCATGAGGGCTGAAGTCGGGCCGCCTTCCGATAGCCGGCCTGGGAGACAGCCAGCCAGGGGAAGGCGGCCCCATGTCTTGGATTCTTGAGAGCCGGACCGGCTCGCAATTTTTTCAGAAAGGCCAGGGGAGCCGCCTAGGCTACCCGTGGTCACTTACTCTGACACAAAGAGACAGATCCAATCTCAGAGGGCTCTCGCCCCTCCCGTGCCATGGAGGCCTTGGACTAGAGGGGAAACCCTTCTCCCATCTAGGGAGGAGGTCAAGGAAGAATAAGAAGGAGGGGGGCTCTCTCCCCCTCGCTTCCGGTGGCACCGGAGTGCCACCGGGGGCCATCATCATCACCGCGATCTACACCAACACCTCCGCCATCTTCACCAACATCTCCATCACCTTCCCCCCTCTATCTACAGCGGTCCACTCTCCTGCATCCCGCTGTACCCTCTACTTGAACATGGTGCTTTATGCTTCATATTATTATCCAATGATGTGTTGCCATCCTATGATGTCTGAGTAGATTTTCGTTGTCCTATCGGTGGTTGATGAATTGCTATGATTGATTTAATTTGCTTGTGGTTATGTTGCTGTCCTTTGGTGCCCATCATATGAGCGCGCGCATGGATCACACCATAGGGTTAGTTGTATGTTGATAGGACTATGTATTGGAGGGAAAGAGTGACAGAAGCTTCAACCTAGCATAGAAATTGATGCATACGGGATTGAAGGGGGACCAATATATCTTAATGCTATGGTTGGGTTTTACCTTAATGAACATTAGTAGTTGCGGATGCTTGCTAATAGTTCCAATCATAAGTGCATAGAATTCCAAGTAAGGGATGACATGCTAGCAGTGGCCTCTCCCACATAATACTTGCTATCGGTCTAGTAACGTAGTCAATTGCTTAGGGACAATTTCGCAACTCCTACCACCACTTTTCCACACTCGCTATATTTACTTTAGTTGCTTCTTTACCTTAACAGCCCTTAGTTTCATTTTCATGCTCTTTACTTTCTTGCAAAACTATCCAACAACACCTATAAAGTACTTCTAGTTTCATACTTGTTCTAGGTAAAGCGAACGTCAAGCGTGCGTAGAGTTGTATCAGTGGTTGATAGAACTTGAGGGAATATTTGTTCTACCTTTAGCTCCGCGTTGGGTTCGACACTATTACTTATCGAAAACTGTTGCGATCCCCTATACTTGTGGGTTATCAAGACCTTTTTATGGCGCCGTTGCCGGGGAGCAATAGCATGGGGTGAATATTCTCGTGTGTGCTTGTTTGCTTTATCACTAAGTAATTTTTATTTGCTGTTCTTATTTGTACTCTATCTTTAGTTATGGATATGGAACACGAAATACCAAAAAAATTAGGTGTACTTTCTGCTCATGGAGATGGGGAACCTCCTAAAACCCTCGATCCTGGTTATGTGAAAGATATTATGTACTACTTTAATAATCCTGAGAAAACCCCATTCAATTATGTAATGGGAGTAACGTTGGATCAACATGAATACTTTAGGGATTATCGCGTGACACAAAAAGGGAAACTATTATGGGATCAAATTCATATATTGAATTGGTATGCTAGGCAACTATGCTTGAGATATGATTATACTTGTTGCTCTAAGGTGGAGGCTCCACACCTTCCCTTTTCATGTGAATTTAATGATAATGAGACCTTAGATTCTTATGCTAATGGTATGTATGATTACTATGATGTGGAACAAATAGAAGAATTTGTTGCTTTTAAGGGTGCTTATGAAATTGAATCTATGTTTAAAGAGTTTGAAGATTTTGATGATGCTGTTTATAGATCTGAAAATTTAGCTATCTTGAAGTATTGCTATGAGAATTATGAATACAATTATGAAATTAATGCGCTTATTAAGAAAGTCTCCATTGTCCAAGAAGAGAATAATATTTTGCAGGAGTCTATGGAACAAGAAATTGATGAAACTGTGAGCTCATTGGATGAAAAAGATGAGGAAGAGAGCGAAGAACAAAAGGAGGAAGAGCGGATTGATCACCCGTGCCCACCTTCTAATGAAAGTAACTCTTCAACTCATACATTGTTTAATTTCCCTTTGTGCTTACCGGAGGATGATTGCTATGATGATTGTTATGATCCCGTTGATTCTTTTGAAATATGCCTTTTTGGTGATGCTTGCTATGCTTGTGGCCAAGATGCCAATATGAATTATGCTTATGGAGATGAACTTGCTGTAGTTCCTTATGTTAAACATGAAATTGTTGCTTTTGCACCCACGCATGATAGTCCTATTATCTTTTTGAATTCTCCCGACTACACTATATCGGAGAAGTTTGCACTTATTAAGGATTATATTGATGGGTTGCCTTTTACCATTGCACATGATGATTTTGATGAGTATAATATGCATGTGCTTGCTGCTCCTACTTGCAATTATTATGAGAGAGGAACTATATCTCCACCTCTCTATGTTTCCAATATGATAGAATTGCAAGAAACTGTTTATAATATGCATTGGCCTTTACTATGTGTGCATGAATTGTTCTTTTATGACATGCCGATGCATAGGAAGAGAGTTAGACTTCGTCATTACATGATATATGTTACCTTGTGCTCACCACTAAATTACAAATCATTGTTAATTAAAATTGGCTTTGATATACCTTGGGATCCGGGTGGATCCATTACTCGAGCACTATATGCCTAGCTTAATGGGTAAGCGAGGAGGAAGAAGGCGTGGGTGAAAAAAGTAAATCTTTGTCCCTTTTATAAGGGCGGAAGAGGCAATGTGCCTCCCCACTTGCCTAGCAAAACCGCTTATTCCCCAGGCGCCATAATTGATGGCGCGGTTGGGTTACCCATGTCCGTATTGATGAGAATCCCGTGATAAGGGGAACACAATATCTGCTTTGACAAGACATGTCAAGAAAACCGCCTCGCGATATGTGGGGAGCTGGTTAAGAAAATCATTTTGAATAAAAACCGGGCCATGGCATGATGTCATGCTATCTAAACGTGTCAACAGATTAGATTCGTGGAAATATTATTCTCTCTACGATGGTGTGTGGAACTTATTTTGCATGGTCAGACACTATCCTTATATTCAAAATCTTCAATGGTGTATTCGGAGGAGGAACCCGCCTTGCAATGCCGAAGACAACACTGCGTGCCGGACTCATAGTCATTGAAGCCTAGTTCAGGGGCTACTGAGGGAGTCCTGGACTAGGGGGTCTCCGGACTGCCGGACTATATCCTTTGGCCGGACTGTTGGACTATGAAGATACAAGTTTGAAGACTTTGTCCCGTGTCCGGATGGGACTCTACTTGGCGTGGAAGGCAAGCTAGGCAATACGGATATGTATATCTCCTCCTTTGTAACCGACCTTGTGTAACCCTAGCCTCCTCCGGTGTCTATATAAACCGGAGGGTTTTCGTCCATAGGACAACATACAATCATACCATAGGCTAGCTTCTAGGGTTTAGCCTCTTTGATCTCATGGTAGATCAACTCTTGTAATACTCATATCATCAAGAACAATCAAGCAGGACGTAGGGTATTACCTCCATCAAGAGGGCCCGAACCTGGGTAAACATCGTGTCCCCTGCCTCCTGTTACCATCCGCCTTAGACGCACAGTTCGGGACCCCCTACCCGAGATCCGCCGGTTGTGACACCGACAGAGGTCGTGTGATTACCTGGGATGATTTCTGCCGAGACTTCAAAGCTCATCATATCCCAACAAGTGTTCCTGAGAGCAAGCGTGAGGAATTTCGCAATCTCAACCAAGGCACCATGTCCGTGTATCAAGGCACCATTATCTAAAGCATTGCAAGTTGTTTCTCTGGCCAAGCATTTGAGCTTTAGCATGATGGTTCCCAATGTCGGTATCAAGATGGGAAACCATAAATTTCTTGCGTGCGAAGATGGTTCCGACCAGAGTGACAACGCTACGTACACTTCGACCAGTTGGGTCCCGACTGTCATGCACTTCCTTGTGTGTGAAGATGTAGCTGGTGGGTCCCAGCAGTCCGGGGGGCGAATCATTTTTTCCCGTAATATGGATGCACTTCCTTGCATGCGAAGATGTAGCTGGTGGGTCACAGCAGTCAGGGGGAAACTTTTTTCCCGAAATACGATGGCCCGTTAGGTGGGTCCCTACTGTCAGGTGGATGAATAGTTATTTTGCGCGTAATAAGGAGGCACTTCCTTGATGCGGCCGTGGACCCAACTGTCAGCCTCTCAACATATAGTACTCCTCCGATGGAAGTCGTTCGTTTATCACATTGACCATACCGTGCCGAGAGCACCAAGGCGGGGGACGACGGCGAGGCCTAGGAAGGGAATGACGCGGAGCCGGGGAAGACGCTGCAGTGGATGCCCACGCGGAGAGGAGTACTAGGGTTCACTGGTTCGGCTGCGGTGTGAGGCTGCCATCGCCGCAGGTCCTGGCCAGTGGTGGGAGTAGTAGGGGGCGGTGAGGCCTCCGCGGCAGCCCAGCCGGCCACGAGAGGCAAGAGCACGCGGTGGTTTGGACGGCTGGAGCAAGAAAATCAGAGGTTGAAGAAGCAGGACGACCGTTGGATGTTAACAATCCAACGGTTATTGGTGATAGATCCGTTTGTTGACTAAGTTGACAAAGCCCTCCATCCGCATCAACTTAGTAGGCCCACAAGTTAGCCTCCCACTATGGTGGGTCCAGCAAGCAGGGGGAGTATTCATTTTTTTGTGCGTAATAAGGAGGCACTTCCTTGAGTGCGAAGATATAACTGGTGGGTCCGAGCTGTCAGTGGGAGTATTCATTCTTTTTGGCATAATAAGGAGGTACTTGCTTGCCTGCGGACATGGACCATGTGGGTCCCAACTGTCAGCCTCTCCATGTATGTCCCTCTTCCGATGTTGTCGTTTGTTGATAACATTGACCATGCCGTGCCGAGAACACCAACGCGATGGACGACGGCGAGACCCAGGAATGGAATGACTCGGAGGCGGCGAAGCCACAACAGTGGAGGGATGTGGGTGAGTAGAGGGATGGCCTGGACAATGGTGGGAGTAGTAGGGGGCGGTGAGGCCTTTACGGCAGCACAGCCGGCCACGGGAGGCGGGAGCAGGCGGTCCCACCGGTGCTGGATTTGGCGGCTGGAGCAAGAAGATCAGAGATTGAAGAAACACGATGGCTGTTGGATTGACATCCAACAGTTACGTCTGCTAGAATCGTTTGTTGTCGTATATAATAAGTAAAAAAATCTTGCCACAAGTCATATCATTCCCTATTTTATTAATAATTTATATATAGCTCATTGCAACTTCTTATGAAATTTATTGCAGTCCATTTTTTGTTGGCTAGGGCCAGGGTTAAAAATTTAAACGAAATTTCGCATATTTCTGTTGGTTCCAAACTATTTTTAATACCGAAATGTCGAGCCAGATTTAAAGTACTTTCAATCTATATTTGAATTAGGTTAAAGCCCAGTGAAATTGGAATCTGAAAATGTGAAAAAAAATCAGAAATTATAAAGTAATTGCCAATTTGTCATCTGTTTTTTATATTTATAGCCCATTTCATATTACTTTCAAGATTTGCAGGCGTCTTGAAAGAGTTGCAGCCCATCAGGGCGTAGAAAAATAAGTAGGCCCATATTGGGTATTCTTAAAAAATACACTGGGCTCATTTTTACAAACAAAAAATAGTTGGGCTGGTCATGTGGTGAACATAAAATATAAGCCTGGGCTAGACGGGCCACAACCCAATTCAAACCCTGCTCCGTCTCAACAATAACAAAAAAATACTGCTCGACTAGCTACGTCCCAGGTGTCAGCCGACATTGTGCTGTTCTCTTGTCTATTGACTATATACGCTGACAATGTCGTGGGTCCCAGATGTCAGGAAACCACTAGTAGGAAGCATTTTCTTTTTCCGTACGCTGACAATGGAGTATATATATAACAAAAAATGAGGAAAACTTCCTTGCGTCCGGCCATGGACATGGTGGCCCCCTACTGTAATCCTCTCCACGTACAGTCCTCTGCCGATTCCTCTTGTTTGTTGACCATATTGACAACGCGAGAGGGAGGCGCCGCGGCAAGCACAGCAAAGCGCATGGAGGAGGACGGAGAGGCCTCGGAGGTCGGCGTTAATGATTTAGGAGACGGTGGGGTGGCGATGCGTGCGTTGAGGCGCAGCCAGCAGTGGGAGGCGGAAGCAGGCGGCCCCGCCGGTGCTGGTTTGGTTTTGGCGGCTGGAGGAAGACAGGACTGAAGAAACAAGACAGACTATAAAAGCAGCAAGAGTACTTAACAACCTTAACTGAAACCGGTAGGGGCACTTAACAACCATAGCTGAAAGCAGTATGAGTACTTATACAAGTTCAACCATACAAAGCACGCCTCGAACAGTGCTACTTTGCCTACAGCTAACCAAAGGGTGAGGCCGCCAAGCCCCAGGACAAGGCCCAGGCGCCACCCCGCGCATCCACAACCTACTGAAAGCGACTTCATCTCGCAATGTGGTCAATAAACAGGATATTCGCTTTAGAGCCATGGAAAAGCAAGAACGTAATCTTCTGTCCTATTCTCCAAGATGGACGGGCCTTCATTGTTTGAGACCACTCATGAATAAGTATCTTTTCACCTCCAAGGGGAATGGAGTAGGTTGACATAAACATCATGTTTTGACCAACCGCAAGTCTGACCCAACCATGGTCAGGCATCTGTATAGGAACAATAGACCTGGGCAGTTCCTATTTCAAGAAGATCACAGCTGTAAAAATGTGCATAAGCAAGAGTTTATGAAGAACATATATAACAGAAAACAACTCGTACAATAAGTTTCTCAACACAATTGGACCTGTTCAATGAGTGCAGTAGTGACACACACATATCCCATGTGGCCTTCCACCATTGAAACGCCCCACAAGGACCTCAAGACGATCAATAAACTATAGGAACTTGTGGATGTCGTCCAAGTAAGCTTAAGTGCCATGAGTAATAGCTGAGTTCTTATAGAATAACAAGCGAGTACCCTGCTTAAGTCTGAAAAAACCTACACGTGCCACCAATTATAAGAAAATATTAGTTAGAAGTAGCATCTTCGTGAGAGATTCGTTGCTACTTATAAAGTTAAATTGTGATTAGTTAGACAGAATAGGTGGATTAAGAAGTAATCGAGGCAAGAAGCAAGAACCAGATACAAACCTAACATGGATGAACAATTGGAACGACGTCGGGGTGGAAGATCGCAATGAAGATGAGACCAGGTTCTGCTATTTCTATCAACATTCGTGCGCCAACTTTCGGTCCATCACACTTGATAAAGTTTATCCAAGTTCGGCCATAAAAAAATAGCGATCTTCTCGGTTCATGAACCCAACTCGAAACTTATATACATGGCTTGTCTTCACTATGACCATTAAACTGGTGTATTCAGTTATGGCAAGGCCGAGCATCTTGAGTACATGTGTTCTAGGAGAGCAAGGAATGCACTGCAGGAAAAATAATATGAGAATACAATGTATTCCCTATATCCAAATCTAGAAATAATTTTCTCCTTCACGTCAGTGTTGACCATGGTACTAGTACCTTTTATCCAAATATAGCAATCCAAATTTCCAAATTAGTCGACAACATGTTCAAAAAACCCCACTCTCCCGGATAGAAAAGAGGATTCTAGGAACATATTGTGCGCGTTTTAAAATCCTTCGTTAGGATGAGAAGGAACAAGTGTGGCGTCTTGCCGAGGGTGCAGAAACCTGTAGGGTCCTCGCACTTTGGGCATGATACGTCTCCATCGTATCTATAATTTTTTATTGTGCCATGCCAATATTATTCAACTTTCATATACTTTTGGCAACTTTTTATACTATTTTTGGGACTGACATATTGATCCAGTGACCAGTGCCAGTTCCTGTTTGTTGCATGTTTTTTGTTTCGCAGAATATCCATATCAAACGGAGTCCAAACGGAATAAAAACTGACGGAGATTTTTTTCTGGAATATATATGATTTTTGGGAAGAAGAATCCACGCGAGACGATGCTCGAGGGACCCACGAGGTAGGGGGCGCACCCTAGGGTGTCAGGCGCTCCCCTGACCCTCGTGGCCACCTCGTAAGGAGGTTGGTGCCCTTCTTTCGCCGCAAGAAATCTAATATCTGGATAGAGATCGTGTTAAAATTTCAGCCCAATCGGAGTTACGGATCTCCGAGAAATATAAGAAACGGTGAAAGGGAAGAATCAGAGAACGCAGAAACAGAGAGAGACAAAGTGTCGGGTGGTAGGTGCGACATATGCCAACGGGTGGCTTATCATTGTGGGAGCCAGTAAAACATCGCCGGTGCCTGGAAACGGGATGAGGCGAAGATATGCACGCCGGCGAATCTTACCCAGCTTCGGGGCTCTCCATGGAGATAACACCCCTACTGCTGCTCTGCGGGGTCTCCGCATGATCACTCGATGAACAACTAGCTACACGATGCTCCTTGAGCTGTTTGGCGAGAGGAGGAAGAAGGGCTCTGCTTACTCTCTTCTCCTCCCTATGTGGTGTCTAAAACTAGCAGTGATCAACCCTTTGCATGGGTGTCCCGGGGGGTTTAAATAGGCCTACCCCCCGAGGGTACAATGGTAATCCGGCTGGGCGTGGGGCCCAGCCATCTGTGTCTATGCTCGCCGGCTTCCGCGCCGACTGCTGGGCCCCACCGACTGGTGGGTCCCGCCGACTGCTGGCTCTTGGGTCGACAGGCAGGCCCCACTGTCTAGGGCCTAGTCGGTGGCTGGTTACTATTGCTCAATCTTGGTGACGAGGGCTTCGCCGAGGTAAGCGTGGTTACAGTGCTGCCGTCCGGCGGGTGACCACTGTAGCCTCACCGCGTCTTGTCTCCTTAATGGGGCGTCTCCTTCGAGGGAGTGGCAAGCCGGCTGGAGAGAGCCGACTCCGTCTTGGGCCAACTGGGGGTGGCCAGGCTGCCTTCGGGTGTCTCTCTGCCCGAAGGGGCCCACCGCCCGTGGGCCGTACTGGTAGCCCGTCGTGGATGACATCAGGACCAACGTGGCAACAGTGCTGCGCCGGACGGGTCATGGCCACCTGTACGGCGCACTGTGCCAGGCGTGCTCCGGCATTCGGGGGTGGCCAGCCTTACTGTAGCCACGCCCCGTCACATCGCTGTTATGTGGGTGCAGACTTCGAGGGTACGATCTCGGCCGCTTTATGGGAGCCGGCTCCTTGGAGTCGGCCTTCCCGCGGCTTTCTTCATGAGGGCTGAAGTCGGGACTCCTTCCGATAGCCGGCCTCGGAGACAGCTGGCCAGGGGAAGGCGGCCCCATGTCTTGGATTCTTGAGAGCCGGATCGGCTCGTAATTTTTTCAGAAAGGCCAGGGGGAGCCGGCTAGGCTACCCGTGGTCACTTACTCCGACAGTAGTCCCCGAAGCTGAGCGAGCTTTGAGGCTGATAAAGGTACGAGAAGCTTGGTCAGCTTCCTATCCTGAGGGGCCGGCTTTGCTTGTGCGCGCCGACTTCGGAGGGCTCCGTTTCTCGTAGGCGGGAACGCGGTCGACCTGCGAGCTGTCCGCAGGCCATCCCGCGGGCCACGTGGCAAGGAAACCCTTCTAGTGCACGCGCGCGACGGGGCGCCGCCGCAGGCCCGGGCCCGCCACTACTAGGCCTCGGCCCGAGCGTGGATCTTCTGCGGCCCATGCGGACCGCTCGCCTTCCCGCAGCGATTTTATTATGCCATTAGGGCGTAATAATCGCGGGACGTGGGGGAGTGGGCACAGTTGATCCCCACGTTCCCCCACGCCACGCCCCCTCGGCTCCGCCGCGCGGTCTATAAGTAGGGAGAGGAGGGGGAGCGGCAGAGGCTCGCATGCTCTCCCTCGCCCCGCCCCCTCTCGTCTCCCGTCTTCTCCTTCCCGCCGCCGCAGTAACTCTTTGCCGTGCCGTTCCACCGCCGCATCATCTTGCTTCTCGCCGCGCTGCCCCATGGTGCTGTCAAGCTCGTGGGATGGCTCCAACGTCCATGAGGACCACGCCGCGTTCCTCCGCCAGACGCGACGCCAGCCCGGCGAGGACTTCGTTCGGGTTCGTCTAGCGCCGGAGAAGGAGATTTCGCCGGCACCGGAGGAGGGAGAGCAGGTGATCTTCCGCTCGCACTGCCTGCGCGGCTTCGGCCTTCCGGCGAGCGGGTTCCTCCGAGCCTTCCTCGAATTCTACAACCTCTAGCCGCATCACCTCACGCCCAACACGGTGATGCTGCTGTCGGCCTTCGTCACGCTGTGTGAAGGCTTCCTTGGGGTCCTCCCCACGCTCGAGCTCTGTGCGGAATTCTTCCAAAGCAAGCTCGGCACCGTCGTCACGGGCGTGCCCGCCCCTTGCGGAGCCTTTATTACCATGAGGCGGGCGAGCGAGAACAACCCGTTCCCGCCCATCCCGTTGATCCAGTCGGTGAAACTCTGGCAGAAGTCATACTTTTGCGTGAAGAATGTCGCGCAGCAAGGCGACTACGTCAACCTGCCGGCTTATGAAGCCGGCCCGCCGGCTGGGAGGCGACCTTCGTGGAGCTACCGAGCCAGGTCGTTGTCTCAGGCCGGGAACGCAGCCGTCTCCCGGCTTCGGGTGATGATCCAGTCGGAGGGCCTGACCGGAGCCGACTTGGTGGCCGCCTTCGTGGAGCGCCGGGTTCTTCCCCTCCAAAGCCGGCCTCACATGGTTTGTAAGATGAGCGGCCGCTTCGACCCAAGCCGGCTGAGCACCAGGGAGATGCCTCATGCGGAGGTCTCCTACATGGTGAACTATATCTCCAACTGCAAGCTCGCCGAGGATTGGCGATACGGCAAGGAGCCGTATTCCCGCGCCAACCCTCCGCCTGCCGTAAGTTCTTTCTTCTTTTCTTCCTTTGGTAGTCGGCCTCATGATAGCCGGCCTCTGATCAGTCAGTTTGCCCCTAGCAGAACCCTCTCCTTCCGCCGATGACCGGGGCCGCAGGGATAGAGCGCCAGCTCATCCCTGACCGCATGGTGGACGACGCCGACGACCCGGACTTGGGAGCGGCCGCCATGGAAGACGCCATCGTGGGGGAAAGCGACGAGGCCGGAGGCGCGGGGATCACGGCCAGCTTCGAGGACTGGCCGGATGATGCTAAGGTCGAGGTCGCCCCGTGCCGCCAGCCGGCGCCTGATCATCAAGGCGCGAGCTCGTACGCCGCGCCGGCTGCTGGCGGCGGCGCCTAGAAGCGCCGGGCCGTGTCGATCCTCTTCGGCAGCCGGCCGACAAAGTCCAAGGCTTCCACAGCGGCGACCAAGCAAGATGAGGCGGCCGCGAAGGCGGCCCGCTTCCGCAAGGCGGTGAAGCAGCCGCAGGCGATCTCAGCGTAAGTCGTCGAATGCTTGGATACATATTTTTTGTTGTTCTTTTCGATTGAAAACTCTTCTAAACCTTTCTTTGCTCGCCGGACAGGGCGCCGCTTTCCCTTGAGCGGGGTCTGGGCGGCTCCGTAGTCGGGCCGACTGGAGGGTCTTCGGGCTCCCGCCGCGTGGATCCCCGCGCCGACCTCAGGGAGGCCACGGAGCGGAACGCACGAGAGGTGCGGGAGGAGCGGGAGGCGGCGGAGAGAAGGGCCGCCCAGGCTACGAAGGAGCGGGCCGATGCAGCAGCCAAGGCCCGGGCGGAGGCGGCAGCTGCGGAGACGGAGGCGGAGGCTTCGCACAACCAGCCTCCACTGCTAGCAATTCCCCTCCGTGTCGTGGCCCCCAACATTCCTGCGCCTCCGCTGGAGGAGGTCGACCAAGAACCGCCAGTGATGGAGCGGAGGGAGGACTCCGTGATCTTCATGGAGAGGGCGCCGCCGGCAGCGCCAACCGGAGCGGGCCAAGGCGGCCAGTCGGCTGTGGCACTAGAGCAGCCGGCTGGGGGTTAGCCGGAAGCAGGAGCCGACCTCGAGGTGCAGCCGGCAATGCGCCAGCGCGCAGGGGGAGGCACCGCTGCGCCGGAGCCGCACCGAGCTACGGGTGCCGGCCAGACGACGGAGGGCTTGGAGGCGGCCAGCACCGGCACGTCCGAGTGGACTCCCAGCGGCGGGACGTGCGAGCTGAATGTGGCGGCCCAAGAGGTTCGGAACCGGCTTCAAGCCCAAGCCGCCTCGCTGCAGCAATACACCCAGGAGTTCCTTGCGACGCGGGCCGTCATCTGGGTGAGTTTTCTATCTTTGGTTGCTTTGTTCTCTTGATTTCTTCCGTGGGGGCGCGTCAGCGCACCCACTGGGTGTAGTCCCCGAGATTCGAGCCGACTGCTGAGCAGTCGGGTCAGATCTTCCTTGACGACTACCTTATTCTCGCCTCTTGTCTAATTTTCTAGGAGTATCATAACCTCCGCGCTGCCGCCTTCAACTCCCAGGCTCAGGAGCTGGGTCGGAGAACCGAAGACCTGATCAGCAGCCGGAGTACGTACTTTGTTTCGTTCATCTCCTGTGGGGGCGCATCAGTGCACCCACTGGGTGTAGTCCCCGAGATTCACCTTACTGGGTGTAGTCGGGTCGGATCTTTCCTGACGACTTCACCTTACTGGTTTTTCTTTTGTCTTTCATGCTTGCAGAAGCCAATGCCGACTTAAGGGGGCAGCTTAGCGAGGCGCAGGCCGCCCTTCGTGCCAAGGAAACCGAGTACGATGCCTTGGTCCTGGAGCGTGACCGCCTGGCCAAGAAGCTGGCTGACCAGGAGGAGAGCCACAAGGCGGCTCTGAAGAAGGCGCAGGATAACGAAGCCGCCCTGAAGGCCGAGTTCGAGACTGAAGCGGTGGGATGGGCTGAGACCAGGCAAGCGCTGAATGAAGGCTTCAGCCGTATTGAGGATTTGATCGACGGTAAGCTGCTTTCCTCGCTCCTTGCCTGCCCCTTGCCGCCTGACTTGTGTTCTGACTTGAGCTGCTTTTTATTCTCTGTGCAGACTACTTTCCTGGCTACTCCGTCCTCGCCGCCCAAACCATCGAGGCCCATCGCGAAGCGCGCAGGCAGGCGGGGGCTGAAGTCGCGCCGGACGCGAGTCGGTCGCTCGAAGAGCAACTCTTGGCGGTCCAAGCGCGGCTGCAGCCGGCTCATCGTATGCTCCGCCGCCTCCAGTGTGCCGGAGCGCAAGTGTTGGCCGCCCTCTGGCCAAGCGAGACGATTCCCCGCACCCCGAGTCGGACTGCCGACTGGTTGGAGGTTGCGGTTGGCCGCTTCGAGGCCTGGAAGGCGACGGCGGCCCGGCTTGGAGCTGGACGGGCGCTGGAGTTCGTCCGAGCTTGGTATCCGGGGCTGAACCTAGACCAGCTGCGCACCTAGCGGCTGGAGGCCGACGAAGAGCTAGCGTTGGTGCGGCCGGCTATCGCTCAGCGTGCATCGACAATCGCCGAGTGTACTGACATCAGCGTCTTTGCTCCCGAGATTAATGATGACGGCGTTGCCCAGCCGGAGGAGTGGTTCGGGCTGGACCCGGCGGCGGGTGAAGACTCGGTAGAAGAGATCGCCTCCAGCGATGAAGGCGAAGACGACGAAGGAGAGGAAAACGAAGACGTCGAGCCAGCCGGTGGAACAGCCAGCCAGCCTCAGTCTGACCGTGCCTCCAGCAACGAGGCGCGGGCAAGCGCGCCTTCTACGGGAGCCGGTGATCATGCCGAGGTTCGCCAGCCGGCCACTCCTCCAGCCGGCACTGCCGTCTCCACCGACCTGCCCGGCTCGTCAGTTGCTCCGCCGGCTTAATCTGCCGTCCTTGTTTTTTCCTGCTTGTTGCCTTTTGAACAATTTTGTTAAGCTTTCGTAGTTCCACCCACTGGGGGTGTATCCAAACTATGTTGAATGCTGGCCTTTTGAAGGTCTTTTATGTAAATATTAACTTATGCATGTTTGGTTTCCATTCACGTATGCTTTTTATCCTTAGGCTGTTTCCTTTGCCACCTTCCCCTTATGGGGAGGCAAGTACTCGAGCTTTCTTGGATTGAAGTGAAGTGAATGGAAGCCGGCCGGCCGGCTACTCTGGTAGTCGGTTGGTGGTGGGAGAGAAACCGGCTTTTGTTATATTAGTCCGTTAGTCCCTAGCCGTTTTTCGTGTGGGCGTCCTTTCCTGCCTTTAACTCTTGCCAGCCGGACAGCCGGTTCCTCGAACTGTGACATTTAGCAAGAGAAGGCTTGGGCGCCGGCACACTACTGGTCTGACCGCGGGTAGGACTTCTAATATAACTCCAGTCGGCCAGTCCCCGGGCCGACTAGTCGAACCCGGTGCCGGACGGAACAAGTAAATGTAATGACAAGGTCATAAGCATGATACTCTTCATTCATAGATAAAAGATGGCAGTCCCCGAGCTCTCCTCGGGGGGCCTATTGTCTTGTACTTAGTACAAAAGTTAGCGTGATACATACTGCATTTCAGCTGTAAAACCTTCGGAGGAGGTTGGCGTTCCATGGTCGTTCCGACTCCTTGCCGGAGTCGTCTCTCTTTCGTGCCTTCGGCTTCTGTGCGTCGATCAGGTAGTAGGAGTCGTTGCCTAAGGCTCTGCTGATGACGAAGGGGCCCTCCCAAGGTGCCGAGAGCTTGTGCTGGCCGGCTGTTTGCTGGATCAGCCGGAGCACAAGATCGCCCTCTTGGAAGGATCTTGGCTTGACCTACCGGCTGTGGTAGCAGCGCAGGCCCTGCTGATAGATGGCGGACCGGCTGAGGGCTAATAGCCGGCCTTCTTCCAGCAGGACGACACAGTCTTCTTGTGCTTCCTTGGCCTCCGGTTCTGTGTACATGGTTACCCGAGGCGAGTCGAACTCGATGTCAGTTGGGATGACCGCCTCGGCACCATACACGAGGAAGAAAGGGGTGAAGCCGGTTGACTTCTTTGGTGTAGTGCGCAGACTCCAGAGGACAGCCGGCAGCTCATCGAGCCAACAGCCGGCTGAACGCTCCAGTGGTACGATCAGTCGGGGCTTGATGCTGGAAAGGATGAGGCCATTGGCTCGCTCGACCTGGCCGTTTGACCGCGGGTGGGCGACGGAAGTTGGGTCCAAGCGGATGCCTTGCGTTGCACAGAAATGTGCCAAGGCTCCCTTGGCGAAATTCGTGCCATTGTCGGTGATGATGTTGTGTGGCATGCCGTACCGAGTTGTTATATCTGCGATAAATGTGATGGCAGTCGGCCCATTCAGCTTCTTGATCGGCTTTGCTTCAATCCATTTGGTGAATTTGTCCACGGCGACAAGCAGATGTGTCATGCCGCCACGCGCCGTCTTGAATGGGCCCACCATGTCCAGTCCCCAAACGGCGAAGGGCCAAGTGAGGGGAATGGTCTTGAGTGCTGAAGCCGGCATGTGTTGCTTGGAGCTGAAGAGTTGGCACCCTTTGCAATGTTTAACTAACTCCTTGGCGTCATCCAAAGCAGTCGGCCAAAAGAAACCATGGTGGAAGGCTTTGGCGACGAGTGATCTTGAGGCCGCATGGTGGCCGCATTATCCTTGGTGGATGTCTCTGAGGATTGCAATGCCCTTCTCTTTCTCGACGCATCGCTGGAGGACTCCAGTGACACTGCGCTTGACGAGTTCTCTGTTGACGATTGTGTATGCTCCGGCTCAGCGTTGGACTTGTCTTGCCTCTACTTCGTCAGCCGGCAGATCTTGGTTTATTAGGAAGTTGAGGATGGATTGAGCCCATGACGGAGCTGCGACTTCTTCTATTGCCAAAACGGCTACTGCGACCAGGGCGGGCGGGCTGGGCGGTGAAATGCCGGAGTCGGCCGCCGCCTGTTGTGTTGGTGTAGTCTCTGGGCCGACTACCGCAGTCCCCGAGCCGGGTGGGGCAGTCCCCGGGTCGGGCATAACTACGGAAGTCCCCGAGCCGCCTGCTGACGTCCCTGGGCCGACTATCGAAGTCCCCGGGTCACCTGCATGGCTCTTCGAGCCGGACCCGGCCGTGCCGGGGTCAGGCGGCATGAATATGGAATCGGACTCTGGAGACGGCTTGATAGACGGCTTGAGGAGGCGTTGTAGAGAGACGCCGGTTGGTATTGCTTGCCGGGTGGAGCCTATTCGAGCCAGAGCATCGGCTGGCTCGTTGTCGGCTCGCGGTACGTGGAGGAACTCGCATCCTTCAAAATACCCACTGATCTGCTGAACGAGGAAGCGGTAGCTTGCCATATTTGCGTCCTTGGCGTCCCAGTTGCCGGATGATTGTTGGACCACCAAGTCCGAGTCGCCATAACATAGGATCCGGCGAATGCCGAGCTCTTTTGCAAGCCGGAGCCCGTGTATGAGCGCCTCGTACTCGGCTACATTGTTGGAGGCGGCAAAGTGGATTTGCAGCGTGTATCTGAGCTTGTCGCCTTTGGGAGAGGTGAGGACGATGCCGGCTCCCAAGCCGGTGCGCATCTTGGACCCATCGAAGTGCATGCGCCAATGAGTGGTGTCGGGAGCCGGCGGCAGGTATTGGGTCTCGGCCCAGTCGACGAGGAAGTCGGCCAATACTTGGTATTTAATGGCGGTGCAAGGCTGGTAGAAGATCGCGTAAGGGGCCAGCTCGATGGCCCATTTTGCCACCCGGCCGGATGCATCCCGGCTGCCTATGATCTCGGCCAGCGGGGCGGTGCATACGACCGTGATGGGATGCTCTTGGAAGTAGGGCTTCAACTTCTTGGCGGCGAAGTACATGCCATAACACATCTTTTGGTAGTGCGGGTAGTGCTGCTTCGAGGCGGACAGTACCTCGCTCAAATAATACACCGGCCTCTGGACCAGCTGGGCTCGGCCCTCTTCTGGGCGTTGGACTACGATGACGGTGCTGACCACCCGGCTGGTTGCGGCAATGTAGAGGAGCATGGGCTCTTTCTCAGTCGGCGCTGCCAGGACTGGCGGTGTGGCCAGCATCTTCTTCAGCTCGTGGAAAGCTTGGTCAGCTTGTTCATTCCACTCGAAGTGAGTGGTCTTCTTCATGAGGCGGTAGAGGGGGAGAGCTTTCTCTCCAAGCCGGCTGATGAAGCGGTTTAGGGAGGCCAAGCATCCGGTGAACTTCTGGATGTCTCGAAGCTTGGTGGAATCGCCATTCTCTCAATGGCCTTGATCTTCACCGGCTTGCATTCGATGCCGCGTTCAGAGACCAGGAAGCCTAGGAGCTGGCCAGCTGGCACTCCGAACACGCATTTCTCGGGGTTGAGCTTGATTTGGAAACGGCGTAGGTTCTCAAATGTTTCTTTGAGGTCTTCCAGCAAGCTGCCGCGCTTCTCCGTCTTCACCACAATGTCGTCTACGTAGACATGAGCATTTCTGTCGAGCTGCTTGAGGAGGCACTTCTGCATGCAACGCTAAAAAGTGGCACCGGCATTTCTCAAGCCGAATGTCATAGTCAGGTAGCAGAAGGCTCTGAATGGCGTGATGAAGGCGGTCTTCAGGCAGTCAGCCGGATCTAACTTTATCTCGTGGTATCCTGAGTAAGCATCCAAGAAACTCAACAGCTCGCATCCGGCCATGGAGTCTATCACTTGGTCAATCCTTGGCAGGGCAAAGGGATCTTTGGGGCAGGCCTTGTTAAGGCTCGTGTAGTCTATACACATGCGCCACTTGTTGTTCTTCTTTAGCACGAGGACCGGGTTGGCGAGCCACTCTGGAAAGAAAACTTCCATAATGAAGCCGGCTGCCAGAAGCCGGGCTATCTCCTCTCCCACAATCCTGTGTTTCTCCTCCGACAGTCGGCGGAGGGGTTGTTTGACTGGTTTGGCATCTTCTCGGACGTGTAATTTGTGCTCGGCGAATTCCTTCGGAACACCCGGCATGTCCTTGGGGGACCATGCAAAGATGTCCCGATTCTCACGGAGGAAGTCGGCGAGCTCGCCTTCCTATTTGTTGTCTAGGTTTGCCCCGATGACGGCAAACCTCTCTGGGTGCTCGGGGTCAAGAGGTATCTTCTTCGTCTCCTTGGCTGGCTGGAAAGATCCTTGGGCATCATACTCCTTGGGATCGGGGGACTGGGCCGACTGCTTGCCGGCCATGGCTACGACCCGGTCCAACATCTTCTTCTCTTCGGCAATCACAAGGGACTCGGCCAGCCGGCTGCTGGCTGCTGTGCACTCGGAGGACTTCTTGTAATCGCCGGCTACGGTGATGACGCCTTTGGTGCTTGGTATCTTCATCTTGAGGTATGCATAGTGGGGAACTGCCATGAACTTGGCCAAGGCAGGTCGGCCAAGCAATGCATGGTAAGGGCTCTCTAGGTCCACCACTTCAGACCAGATCGCTTCCTGGCGGAAATGCTCCTTGTCCCCAAAAAGTACATCAATCTTGATCTTGCCAATGGGGGCGCAGGACAGGCCGGGTACGATGCCGTGGAACACAGTCCGAGTAGGCATGAGTTGCTTCATCTTGACATTCAGCTTCTCCATGGTGTCACGGTACAGGATGTTGATGCTGCTCCCGCCGTCTATCAGCACGCGGGAGAATCGGGCAGCGCGTCTGTCCGTTGCAAGGGTGGCATCCAAAACCAACGCATAAGAGCCGGGAGACGGCATCACCTCTGGGTGGTCGGTCCGGCTCTAGCTGATAGGTTTTTCTGACCAGTGCATGTGCTCGGCGGGGTTGGCGGCAACCATGTTGACTTCTTGGTGCTCTCGGCATTTGCTGCGCCGGTCTTCAGGCTGAGTTGTAAAGATGATATAGCCCGCATGCTCGTCGGGGAACTCATCGTGCACGGCTCCGACTACGGGCCGAGCGGCCGGCGGCTGCGGAGCCGGAGGCGGCGGACCGGCAGGCAGAGGCGGTGCGAGCCCTTCGCCTTTAGAGATTTGGGTGAGCCAATGGCACTTCCGGGTTGTGTGGTTGGACGGCTTCGCGCCGCTGTGGAACTTGCACGGGGCGTAGAGAGTTTGCTCGTACGAAAAGGCCGGCTGCCAAGCCGGCCTCCGCCCTTGGGTTTCTTGGGCGCGGGCCGCCCTTCGGGCGGCACGTCTTCGACTATGGCCACCTACCGGCTGACGGAAGGCGGCGTGGGGCCCTTGCGCTTGTGGTAGTTCGAGTGTGGGCGTCGGCCGGAATCCCCAGCCAGCGTCTTGGGCGCCGGGTTGAGTACTTTCCCGGACGCGTCTACCCGGAGCTCGGTCTTCATTGAGGAGTCGGCGGTGGCGTACTTGTCCGCTATGTCCAGAAGCTCGTCGAGGGTAGTCGGCTCGTCGCAGAGAAGCTTGTGCTTGAGGAGGGTGTGAAAGTGCAACTATCCCTAGGTGGTTTTGGTAATTCATAACAACATATAGCTCACTGAGCTAATGCTATTCCAAGATGATTATTTCAGGAAAGCTCAATGATTGGCATGGCATGGATATGAAAGTGGAACCCTCAAAATGCTAAGGACAAAGGATTGGCTCAAGCTCAAAAGCTCAAGACTCTTCATTTTATATTTTAGTGATCCAAGATCACATTGAGTCCATAGGAAAAGCCAATACTATTAAGGAGGGATGAGGTGTTGCTTAATGAGCCTCTTGCTTCATGTGCTTAGTGATATGCTCCAAAACCCTCAACTACTTTCCCATATCCACATATGACCTAAACTCTAGGCCAAACTCGGTCCTACCGATTCTTCCTATCTGGCGCCACCAAGTTTCACTTGTCATTAGCCACTGCCAAACCCTAGCAATTCGGTTCTACCGATAAGGATCTCGGTCCCACCGAGATGGGGTTGCAAACTCTCTGTTTCCCTTTCGTAACTTTTCGGTCCCACCGAAAGAGCGAATCGGTCCCACCGAGATTGCAATGTAAACTCAGTGTTTCCCCTTTGTAACTTTTCGGTCTCACCGAGTTCCACTCGGTCTCACCGAAAGAGCAAATCGATCCCACCGAGTTTTCCTGACCAACTCTCTGGTTAGCTAATTACCAAATTCGGTCTCACCGAGTTTGTGTAATGGGTCTCACCGAGATTACGTTATGCCCAAACCCTAACCGAATCGGTCCTACTGAGTTGCATGTCAGTCCCACCGAAATTCCTAACGGTCACTAGGTTTACTATTTCGGTCAGACCGAGTTTATTGATTTGGTCCCACCGAGATTGGAAAACTGTGTAACGGTTGGATTTTGTGTGGAGGCTATATATACCCCTCCACCTCTTTCTCATTCAGTGA